>NC_057806.1:542606330-542606563 GCF_018294505.1 Triticum aestivum | reverse complement strand
ATCTTTAGGGGTGTGGGTGCGTGGGGGAAACATGACTTGCCCCCGCACCGAACCGTACCGAGGGGCATAGTTGTACTGACACATCTTCCTTGTATGGACTTTGCCCCATTATCTATCTTAGGGGTGTGGGTGCGTGGGGTAGGGTGGGGGAAACAGAATAACCGCATTGCGCCTATCAAACGAGTGCACTGCCGCGTTAGCGCGAGGCCGAGTCGGGGGGGAGGGGGGTCGGG
>NC_057806.1:542503976-542606281 GCF_018294505.1 Triticum aestivum | reverse complement strand
GGGCATAGTTGTACTGACACATCTTCCTTGTATGGACTTTGCCCCATTATCTATCTTAGGGGTGTGGGTGCGTGGGGTGGGGTGGGGGGAAACAGAATAACAGCACTGCGCCTGTCAAACGAGCGCACTGCCGCGTTAGCGCGAGGCCGAGCCGGGGGGGAGGGGGGGTCAGGACCCCCCTCCCCCATCCCGACGAGGCCGAGCCAGGAACGAGCCGTAGTAGGCAACGACGCGGCGTGCCGCGGCGTCACATGCAGAGGCGAGTCCATAACATGACTTGCCCCATTATCTTATCTTTATTTTTTAGGGGAAAAACATCACCGTTATGAATTGTTTTTTCATTTGTACTTTTTTGATAATTTTTTTTGTACTATTGTGAGTTATTATTTGTACTTTAGCCGTTTGTTTTCACCATCTATATTAAATTTTTTTATTTGTATTTGATTTTTGGTATTATCTTTTGTAACTGGCTAGAGATAGTGGGCTTCGCCACGGTTGTGGGCTTTAGGCATCCGTTTTCTCCCAGTCATCTTTTAACCCTCCCACTCACCTTTTAACCTCCTATCTTCCCCGTTCCGCTCCTCTCGCGTCCCCAAATCGATTCCGTCTTCGTTCCCCTCTTCTTCTCTTCTCGGAGCGGGAGTTGTTACTCCTGTTTCGCCGCGGGAGCGTCGGCCGAAGGGCTCAACCCCAGGGGTGGAGGTCTGGGTGCTCTTTTCTGTTCTTTTTGCTCTGCCATTGACTTTGCTTGCGTCCTCTTATGTTCAGATTTTCTCTCTATTTCTAATCTCTTGCTCTCTTTGCTGTCCCAGGCTGCACTCGCTAGGGTTCCTTTGCTGTTGAACGAGCGTTTGGTGGCAGTGATACTGGATTGCGTGGCGGATTTTGTGTTTGCTGGTAAGAGTTTTGCTTTTGTATGGCGTGCTTCGTTTCTGAAATAGTTCAAATCCCTATTTTTTGTTCATGTGTCTTGCAGATCTGGTTCGGCCGATTTTAGGACTGTAGATCTCAATGGGTACATCATCCAGTCCGGACAAATTGAATGCAGGTGATTTTCCCTGTATTTTGGATGATGTTTTGATAGATCTGGTTTTTATGTTGTACAGTTGTTGTCTTATCGACTTTATAAGTTGTATGTATTTTAATATGTGTTAATTTTGTCCTGGATTGTATGGCGTGTATGGTTTTGGCAGTTGATGCAACGTGCAGACATGATGTAGTACTTATCACCATGTGTATTTTGAACTGCTGTCCTGGCATTTGAATAGGTTGTAGTAGTCAATGAAGAACTAGTATGGTGTTAAAAGAGTTGTGTTTTCTGAAGTTTGTTCTGCAAGTGGTGGTTTCATATTTGTTTTATTCAGTGAACTTGTAGTGTTCACATAGTTGAACTAATTTATTGTTCTTGTACTTTTTTTGCCAATTATGATGTTGTTGCAGATGTTGGAGTGCCGGTGCCTCCTGATTCTGACAAATTAGAACGCTTTCAAGATCTTGTGAATGTTATTTTTGAGACACCAAATCCTCTAGAAGAACTTGCGAATGTTGCTGGTGTTTCCCTTATATTTGCGCTATTTTTATTAGCCTTTAATACATATATATGCTTAGTTACATCAGTTGTTCCGTTTTGTTTTGTGTCTGATGCAATGCGCTTTATTTATCTTTTTGTGTCTGTAATATTAATTGTGTTTTAATTTTTTATGTGTGTGGTTATGTTATTGGTTTATGCAGTTAATGACAGCCATGGTGTTCCAGAGGACATTGCTGATGTTGTTAAAGATATTAATGATGGAATGTATTCACTTAACGTTGATGATGGTGATGGCAGCTTGTAGTTGTCTGTTACTCAGTCTCAAAGTGTTGATGGCACTGAGCCTGTTACCCAAGCTGAGGATGTTCCTATGCAGTTATAGCTCGAGGATGAAAGGATAAGAAAGAAGAAGTATGAATTCCAGAAGAGAAAGGAATTGGAACAGCGTCAAAAGGCTGCCTATGTGCCAGAAAGTGATGTTGATGTTGCTCAAGCTCCTAAATGTGTAGGCGACGAAGGTGGTGACGCGGGTTTTTTAACTGTTCATGTCGGATCTCATGGAAGTGACATGCCTGTGAAGACAAACTTGATGCAAACTCGTTTGACGCAAGTGTTTGATCGTGATGGAGTTAAGGAGAAGAAAACTGTTTTGGAGAGGAAGATGTCAGATCGAAATCCTGATGGCACACAGAGGCGTAGTCCACGTGTGAAAGCTGTTTCCCAACCTGATAATAGCAAAGCTGATGCGGATAGTTTTGCTGTGAAAATTGGTCCAAGCAAACTTGGTGGCTCCTCTGTTCGTCGGAGTCCACGAGGTTTGACAAATATGAAGCCTTCTTCGTCTCCTCTTCAAGAGCGGTCTTTGTTGAAAGAAAATAAGAAGCGTAAAGTTCATCCTGCAAAAGTGAACAAAGGTGTGAAGAAGCATGCTCGTGTTGAAGCTGAAGATTCTGCATCTGAAGAAGATGATATTGAAGTTGATTCAGAAGATGAATTTGCAGTGGTATGTGTTTTGTACTGCATGTGTCTTGCTAGTTGTACTTGCAATGATTTAATTGTGTTTGGGCTGGTATGCTGGCCAGGTGAGGCTGGTCATTGTTTTGCATCTATTTTGATTGTGGTACTTATGTTGTTTTAATAGTTGAACTTGTGCAAACTCTTCTTTGTTTTACTTGCCTTCATATGCTTGTTTTGTTTCCTATATTCATTGTTTGCAGTGGTATGTGTTTTGTTGTGCATGTGACTTACTAATTGTAATTGTAATGATTTAATTTGTGTTTGGGGTGGTATGCTGGCCAGGTGAGGCTTGTCATTGTATTGATTAATTGAGGGTGGTACTGATGTTGTTTTAATAGTTGAACTTGTGCAATCTTTTTTTACTTACATTTGTATGCTTGTTTTGTTTTCTATATTCATTGTTTGTAGTGGTTTGTGTTTTGTACTGCATGTGACTTACTAGTTGTACTTGCAATGATTTAATTGTGTTTCGGCTGGTATTGCGGCCAGGTTAGGCTGATCATTGTTTGCATCAATTGAGGGGTGGTACTGATGTTGTTTTAATAGTTGAACTTGTGCAATCTTTTCTTTTTCTTTTTACTTGCATTCATATGCTTTTGTTGTTTTCTATATTTATTTTTTTATGGTGTGGCTTTTTTGTTTTCATTTACAGCATGTTAGCGTCATGAGTCCGGTCAAGCCGGTGGGAGGCAATGCCGGAAAAGTTGCCTTGGATGAAGGTGACCAACGGAAATTGAACTTAACTGTGCGATGTTCGTTGAGAGAGGTTGAAGATTGTGCTAAATTGCTCGAGAGTCGGCATGTGGCTAGGGTTCATGCATCTGGTTTTGGTTCTATCTTCAGGTGGAGGGTGAAGTCTAACATTTCCCGCCCTCTGATGTGAGTTTTGTACCTGAGGATAGATTGTGATACAATGACTCTTGACATGGGTGAGGCTAATAAGAAGCTTCGCATCACTAGCGATGGTATACAATAATTATTTGGTTTCCCTCGTGGTGGTCGTTCTGCGCCAAGGCCGTCAGAGGACGGATACGATGACGCTCTGATGAAGTTAAGATCGGAGCTTGACATTAGCAGGGACAAAGATATCAAGACAAAGGATTTGAGGAATAAGCTCAAGGTGCTCGTCAAGGATCCTAGCAAAGATGACCTTGCTCTGAAAGTGTTCTTCATTATTGTGTTTATGAAGGTTATGTTGCCTGGATCTGCCCCGCGTGTTTCCAGAGAGGCAGCAATGTTTGAGGGTCTCGTCTTTGAGGACATGGCTAATATGGATTATTGCCAGCTGATGGTTGATGAGCTTAGAAGGGCTGTTGCCAAGTACCGAAGTGGTCATACCATGGGGAAGGCAATCATAGGCTGTGCCATAGGGCCTGTATTAATGTACCTTGACTGCCTTATCTGTGGCAAAACTGTGGAGCCTGACATGCGAGTCCCCCGCATATGTTACATGGATCCTGCCAAGCTTTCTGATCTGGTTGATGCAGATTTGATAAAAAAGCAATGCAGATCCAAAGACTTGGGTGTTTGGGAAGCTTCCGGTGAGTTTTGTTTGTTTTGTCTCTTGCAGACCTTTTTTTATTTTTAGGTATAGCTATTTTTTGATGTAGTGGACATGTGTACTGTAGAGTTGTCTGTTTATATTTTGTATGGTTTAGGTATGGATTTTTAGTACTGTTGTTTCGTGTTTGGTTGTACTGAATAACTTTGTTCAACTGGCCTGTTGGTAAATACTAACAAATTGGCAATGGCAGTTAAAGTTTTATTAGTGGTGTTGATTTTAAATCTGTTAATATCATGATTTATTTTTCCCTATGTGTTGCGTTGATTGATTAACTATTTTTTCCTTTTGTTTGTAGTGGAAAACTCAAGAGGAGGTTGTTTTTTCCGAGTGTATAAACGGCCAGTCCTAGAGATGCCGTCGTCTCAGGTTCCGAAGTTTTCATCTCTGCCCGATGAGTTGAGGGATGGCCGTGGTGTTGAGGGTGCTGGTTATGCCCCCCTGGCCCTAGTAATGCTAGTGCTTCACAGAGGCAGGGTTTTGGTATTGATGTTGCTGTTTCAGCGTTGGAGCGCGCTGAGCATATCTTAAGTAATGTGTGTTCTGAGCTGCAAAAGGTCCCAACGACAGTTGAGCGTTTGAGCTGTATCAATGGTATCCTTCCTGAAGGTCATCAATTTAACGCTGAGGAATCTGCTGACTACATTGAGATGGAGAGAATTTTAATCGGTGATATGCGCGACGGTGCCACTAATCTAGTTCAGAGCTTGGTTCGCCTGTTGAACAACATGAAGCATTTCAGAACTATGCAAAACTCTCGCTGCAAGCCATATGAAGAAAGTGCAAATGTTGTTATCAAGCAGTTTGAGCAGGATGAGGCTGCTGCCACCGATGGCAGGGCTGGTGATGGTACTGAGGCTAATGTTTTTGACCACGAAACGAATGATGTTGGCTTTGAGCGTCCTGATGTTGATGTGAGTCAGTCCTTGGTGTTTTGCAATTTTTATGTTGTTGTCCTGATGTCAGTGTTGTAGTTGAACTTCCTCATGTTCATCTATTTATTAATAATTTTCTTTCATGCAGATTGATCACGATGAGGCTGCTGGCACCGACAGTAGGGCTGATGATGGTATTGAGGCTAATGTTTCTGATCAGCGTACGAACGATGTTGGCTCGCAGCACCCTGTTGTTGATGTGAGTCAGTCCTCATTGCTTGTATGTTTTTACTATGTTGTTCTGCTGTCAGTATTGTAGTCGAACTTCCTGATCTACATCTGTTTATTAATTTTTTTTCATGCAGGAGACCAGTCATAATGTTGAGGCTGCTGTTGACGGTGGAGTTAATGATCTATCCACTGATAAGTGCAAGGTTATTTTTATTTTCATTGTGTTTATTAATATTTTCATAAAATTTCATGTGCACCGATGTGTCTTGCTTGTTCATTTTTCTATCCCACACCGTTTATTGTTGCTCATAATAGCATTGTTTTTTTGTCTCATTACATTTGAATCAGGGTCCTATTATTGGCGATGAGCCTTGTTTGCCTGTTGGTGATGTCGCTTTGAATGTTAGCAGCAGCAAGTTCGATGATGTTGCTGTGAATGCTTCCAAGGTTTATTTTTCTGTGCACCTATTGGTAGCTTATTTTTTATTGTTAGTTTTGTTCATATTATTTACTTTTTTCTAAATTTTTATTTTCATCAGATTACTATTGTTGAGCGTGAGGTTGTCCTTAGTGGTCGAGATGATGCTCATGATGTTCCATTGAGTAGTGGGTGCAATGTTGGTACCAAAGTTGCTGATGAGGATGCTGGTGCTGCCAGCATACTTGATGCCAAATCGCCTGGTGTTGGTATTGCTGGGAATGAAAATGTTTCTGGTTGTGAAGATTTGCCGCCGGAGAATTTCCCGCCTGGAGGTCTTGATTACGGTGATGCATTGCAATATGCTTCTAGCGTGGAGGAGGTGCCATCCGAGGATGATGATTTACTTCTGTCAATTTCTTCTGACCCCTTGACGCAGGAGGCGCTCTTGTCGTCCTAGGATTTTCTTTCTACAGACCCTGAAAGCGCATTAATATTGGTGTCCTCTCAAGATGTCCCATCATCAAACCCTGAAACTGGAGGCATAATGGTCTCATCATAGGAACTACTGTCGTCGTCAAACCCTGATAGTCCAGGTAAGGACTTGTAAATGGGGTGTACTTCTCAATTTTGGCATTTTGGACATGTTCTCTTGTAGTTGTTGAACTTATTATTTTTCATCATTTTCTGCAAGCAGAAAGTGGTAATGTTGTTAAGGTTGATACGTTTTTCTTTGCTGTTACGAGGTTGCGCACGAACCGTACGAAATGGTTTGTTTGGGATTTTTCCCGTACCATTTTTTGTCTCTTTTTCTTTCTCTAGTTTGATTATTGTTGTTGTTGCAGTAGTTTTAATTCATGTAATCTTTTGTGTTTTTCTAGTCACAAGCCGATGTTTCAAAATAAAGAATGTGATGTCAGTGTTGGTTCTATTGCTAAAGCGTTTGTCCCCACTGGCATGCTCAACTCAAACAATGCTGATGTTGTTTTATATTCTCTATGTCAGAAGTACCGAGACACTAACAAGTTGATAGTTCCCAGATGGGTGACGATCAGTATTTTGCTTTTTGTAAATAGGATGATAACTTGTTTTGCCAATTTTCTAACTATTGTTGTTCTTTTTGTACAACAGACCAAGATCCGTGATGGAAATATTGATTCCAATGTGCTAAATTGGTTCACAAGATCAGGTGCTGATGGTTTTGACCAAGTAGGTGAACTTGGACTTTTTGTACTCATTAACTAGAACTGTCATGTTTTCTTTGCAGTTTTTGGAGGTGTGGGGAATGAACTTGATCTGTGCTTCTTTTATTAAAGATGTACTTATTGTTGCAAGGGAATTGAACTGATATGATTGTTCCTCAATTTCGGGCGGTGGATATAATTTCTTTATGATTATTTGATTTTTTGTTTGTACTTATGAATTTCAATTTCCCTCTTTTATTTTATTGTTTGGTAAATTCATTTTTCCTCTGCGATTTTTTTTCCAGCTTCTTTTCCCTACATTTGATCCGCCGTCATTTGTGGCTACCATGAAGCCTAGTGAAGTATCTGGGCACTGGTGCTTGGTTGTTCTGAATTTGAAGTTCCGTCATTTCGAGTGTCTTGATTCACTCCGTGATGAAACCTGGGGTGATGCAGTTAGATTCTTAAGGAATATGACAGATAATATAAAGAAGCTTTGGAGGGAGTCCAGTGTAGACAGGGCCAAACCGTTCTCACCGACGCATATTGATGGTTTCTCTTGCGAGTTTGTGCGGGTGCCTCAGCAGGAAAACATGTGAGTATCCATTTTTAATGATTTTTGCTGGTTGTTTTTTTTGCTGGAGGATGTTGTTCCTGTATTTTTTGGATTTTGTGTTGTACCATTTTTTTGATTTTTCCTTTGTTTTACAGCCATGATTGTGGATTCTTTATGCTACAAAACTGCAAGACCTATTATTGCCGGGAGGATGGTGTAATTGAAATGGCCGATTACAGCCATGAAGACATTTTGGACATTAGGAAGACTTTGATGTATACCTGCGCAACTAGCGATGTGTTTGATGTTGACTTCCGGGGTTTGTTTGGCATCGAACCCTGTACGTGTGCATGGACTTTTGTAATTTTTTTGCAGCTTGTACTTCTCTATTAGTACTTTCATGAAATATGTATTTGAACTTCCGCTTTGTGCGATCTTTTTTTTTTTCAGGTGAGTAGCTGGATCTTGGTGAGCCTGACTACAGGTTCTTTGGTAGCCAGTTCTTGGAGCTCGAGCGCGTAGCTATTGATCTTAGCCAGGGGCGTTCTCCCGAAAAGACAAGATCTGGTGTTATGAAGGGGCGGTTGAGAGCTCTGAGAGGTTTTACGGCTGCTTGTGCAGATAGCCCTACTACACCCAAGAATCCCATTGTGGAATTGATAGACAGTGATGATGATGTGTTTGACAAGATTGCTGGCATTGGAAGAGTCACGAGGAGCGCTGCTGCCAAAGGTTTATCTCCCCTTGTTGGAATAGTGGCTTGTAGAGCTGGTGGTGCTAGGAAAGATCCCGCTTTGGATTCTGGCAATGTTGTAAGCACGAAGCGTGCGCCCAGAGCTCCTATAAAGTTTTGCTCCCCTGTGCAGCAGCTTCACCCTTATAAATTCCCTCACCTGGACAAGGCTCGCGGGTTGTATAATCTGTTGCTTAGTAATGAATGGCGTGAGAAGTATGGCGAGTGAGTATCTCTCATTATTTTTTCCTCTTCCTTTTCTTCTGTTGTTTGTAACTGCTAGATAAATATGGCCTGAACTGTTCCTTTTTATACAACTCGAACTGCTATGAATGCCTTATCTTGCTTCTCCTTTCTTTTTGTTCTTATGTGTGCTGCAGGAATACATTCTCAATGATACCTCAGCCTGATGGAAACGTAACTAACTTCACTGGGAATCGCATCTGGGAAGTTTTTTCACCTGGGCAAATGATGGAGGGTGATGTAATTGACTTCCTCATTAATGATTGGAAGCAAGATCCCGATAAAAATGCTGATTTCGCATCTGGGAAAAGGATATTGCTGAGTCCATATTTCATCACGGTAATCAATCAAATCGGTTTCTTTATGTTGAACAAGACTGTCTATTGTTTTTATGATTTTTAATAATACTTTGCTTGTTGATTATTTTTCCGCTGTCTATTTTCTATTTTGGCTTTTTTGCAGGTTGTGCTTGACTGTTCGTTTTATGAGGATGAAAATAAAGTGTTTAATGTGGAGAGTGCAGCGAGAGATTTCAATAGCTATGTTAAAGCTAATGAAGACTTGCTCAGTGCCGACCTTGTGAGATCTACTAGCTTATTTTTGGTTTTTATTTGTTTGTTGTGATGCTAGTTTTTACTTTGAATATTTAACATCTCTTTTTTGGTCATTTGTTTTTAGATCATGATGCCTCTATTCAAGCCTATGGTTTTATCAAAGGATAGGAAAGTGAGCCACTATTCCTTATATGTCATGAATCGGTACCGAAGTAGTGTTGACATCCTTGACTCTTTATGTTATCTAAAGAACCACCGTCCTTCGAAGAACACCTATCACAAAGACTGCGAGAAGATTGTGAGTGACATTTATTATCTGTACTGGATTAATATTTCTGCATCTTTGTTTCTGCTGTTTCTGAGACCTAAAACTGTGTGGGTTGTTTTGTTTTTTTACAAATTTCTAGATTGGTCAAAGTAATGAAGGCTGTGTATGGTGATGCTCAGTACAATGCGAGCAAGCAGCCCAATTGGGAGCTGTTTGCAAAGAAACCAACGTTTGTCAAGGTTCCACTTCAAGGACCGAATGAATGTGGCCATTATACTCTGAAGTATGCGGGAAGCTATGATGGTGAAAAGATCGTTGAGAACATTTGAGATAATGACGTGGGTTTCTTGTTGAGCTTTTCACTTTCTGTTTTTGGCTTATTGTGCATCCTTTTTTTATGTGTCATGATTTTTGATAATTTGTTTTATTGTTTTGCAGCCACGCATTGTTGATTGGAACATTGAGGATCTGTATAGAGTTGTGTTCAACCGTAATAACCATCTTATGGTGACGAAGCTTCCCAAGGAGGTTCAGGCTTTGGCTCCTGATGCATAGGATAAATGGTCATCATTTGCATAGTGAATTGGATAGTTGTGTGATATATCTCTTGAAAACATTGTAGGCTCTATTTTGTAGTGTTTGATGTCTTGTCGAGTACTATGTAATAACTAGTATATTTTGTGTTGTGTTTTAAGTGTGGCACAATGTTTCATCGGGAATTCGTTTTGGTTAAGTTTTTTTTTGTACTCAAGACTTATATAGTAGTTGAACTGAAAACAATTTTTTTTCCAAGTGTATTTTCGAGTAGTTGCTCAGAAAGTGAGATTTATTTTATTTTTATGTGATTCCATCCTAACTTGGACCTTTATAGTTTCTGTACTCTCGTTTTCTTGTACTTATGATATAGTTCTGTTAGTACTGATTGGAAGTCTCATTCTGCGTAAGGCTTTCAAAATTTTAGTGCCAAATTTCTTTTTGAACTTCTTGAACTTTAGTAGTTGAACTTCATAGTAAGAGTTAAAGTACTGGTTTAAATTAGCTACGTTTAAGAGATATTCCTATTAAGTTCAAAACTATTTCTTTCTCAATGCATTAATTGGTATCAGCATAGCACTTACCGAATAAACTTAGTTGTACTGAGATTCCAATTGTGCTAGTACTTTTGATTAATTATTTATTGTTTGTGTTGTTTGATGCTAGTATGTCTTCTGTTGTGTTTCTTGTGATTTTTCTCTTTTGTCGAACTTATATTTTTTTGATTTAGTTTTTGGCCTTCTTTTTTTCTAGGCTGTGGTTCTTCTCCAGGCAATGTTTGGTATAATCCTAGCACTTGCTGTATAGACTAAGTTGTACTGAGATTTCAGTTGTATTGCCACTGTTAATTCTTAGTATGTTACTGTTTTAAGGAATGCGAACTGAAGCTTCCCGTTCCTTTTTATATATTTATACAATGAACGTACCGTGTGTTCAACTGTACCAGAACTTTTCAGTCCTAGGATGCTAGTGACTAGGAAATACGTACTGGTGTTTCTTTGCTTTTCCTGATGCAGTACTTAGTGAATTTCTAACTACTTTTTACCACGATGCTTTTTAGTACTGAATGTTGTCCTCGGCTGAAATTTAGTCTTTTTAGTGTTCGTCTGAAACTAAAAACTGATTTTTTAGTGTGATAGTACTACCGTTCATGTCTAAGCTGTACTGAGCGTCGAAGGCTACTATTTGCTTTTGTCCTTAGTTAGTCTGCCACTTTTTTTTGTTTTTGCGAAAATATTCATGTGTTATTTTTTTTCTCCATGACTAGTGTTGCGTGGCAGCCATCAAGTTTCAACTTCAACCTACTTCAACTTCAAATGATGGATGAACAAAATAGGAAGCTAGCAAACTTGTTGGATGACATAAGCAAACGATGTACTTGATAGACATAGGCAAACTTGTTCAAACCCTGACACACATAGCATAAGGTAGTTGGTTCAACATAACGAAAGCAAACTACAAATCTGAAACAACAATACTAAGGACACACACAGCATAAGGTAGCTGGTTCAACATAACAAATGCAGACTTTCATGCATCTTCATCCGCGAAGTTGCAGTGGTAGTAGGGGTCAGCCTCCTGCTCTTTTGAAATATCCCAACGTGTCACGATGTTGTCGATTGTCCTCCATGACTTGTACGTTGCGTATGCATCTATTCCTGCATACGTGATGAGGTTGTCTGGCAGCAGGCTATTCCCCCACAGTTTGTGGTCTGCCCTGTTCATCTTCTTCTTCATGCCTTCGTAGAATGGGTGAATGACGCCGCCTGCAACATCGGCCAAGGAGCCATAGTATTTTCTGGTCTTTGGATCTTTCCACTTGCGCTGCATGTTGATGAAGTTGTTGGGGTTGATTTCCAAACCAGACTCCTGCAGCATCCGCTTGTCACCTCCAATGCTGAAACCAACAAATGTGTACAATTTCTCCTCCCGCAGGAAGTCTTTGAGGCGCTTGGGCCTGCAAAGGGGGAGACACACATTTATAGGTTAGTCTTCTTTTTTGAGGATTTAATTCTTCTGCTTTTTTTGTTTTACAAGTGATAATCCATGAGGTAGATGCTTATATATTACGAGTCATGCATGAATGTAGTTCAGAAACTAGTACACAAAGTGTTGAAATTAAATTCAACTACACCGTGTTATTTTTTCTTTTTTGCTATCTTCTTTGCTTTACCAAATGCTTCACCAAATTAGAGAATCATTTTACCAGAGTCAATGATAGATGCGCTGCTTGATTCAAGTTTAGTTTTCTTTTTTGTTGAATAAAAGACCTATACCAGTGCTTGATACATCTTTGTGCATTAATTCTATATCAAGTTCAAAAATTAGTTTGAGAAACATGTGCATCAAGATATGGACCTATACCACTTCACCAAAGATCTTTTAATACATCAATTCTATAAACTATACTAGTGCATCAAGATCAGAATCTATGCTAGTTCATCAAGTTCAGAAATTAATTTGGTGCATAAAGTTCAGAATGCTATAAACTTTTTTTCAGATGCTAATCTGGTGAAACAATCCACTTCACAGTTTCAGAAATGCATTTAACTTGATAAACATGTAATCGTGTATCCACTTCATAGACTATAGTAGTTCATCTAGTTGGGAAACAATTTTTAATTAAATTTTTAGTGACTAGTACGGGTACAACAAATGAATGAACAGTAGTATGGGTTACCATTTTGTGGCTGCTGCGATGTGGTACACCAAGCAACGTTCCTCGACGCACAACTGCAGGACTGCCGCCATCTGTGGAGTTTTTTCCTCGTCGGTGTACTCCACATCAACTCTGATGAAGCTCGGATACAAGCCGCCGCCCTTCATCCTGAGCCTGCTCATTATCTCGTCGGCCTTGTCTGGTTCGCTGGTGCAGACGATCTCCAGCGTCTCCTTGCCGTGGAGCTCAACCCCTTTGAGCGTTCTGGTGTACTCGAGCTTCTCGCCGGGGACGTTAATGTCAACGAGGTTGCTCCTCTTGTCCGATGTCTCGGCATGATGACGCTTGGCGGACGGTTCCTCCGCCATGGCCTTCCTCCGGCGACTGTGGGCTTTGGAGAGAGCCGCTGGAGGTTTGTGTGCAGAGGAAATGGAAGTGGCAATGGTGCTATGTGGGAACGAGGGAGAGATGGAAGACAATGGGGTTTTTTTGCAGTGCGCCGACGGTGGTGTGTGGGAGGAGGTTCGTCGAGGGCGTCTGTGTAGTGGTCGTGGGGGTCGCCGTTTGCACTTCGTCGTGGGAACCGCCCAGTGGGTGGCGCGGGTGGTGGCCTGGTAGAACTAACCGTCCAAGACAAATGTTTTTTACTGGTGCACTGATTAGTCTTGTCAAGCTGTACTTACGATCTGCTAAATCCCACTTGCACGTCTCTGTGGTTGTGATGATGGCATTTTGCACTGTTTAGGTGACGTATGGATCTGTGATGTTTTTCCGTGTGGATGTTTAAGTATTGTTTTTCTATTGAAGCCTTTACATATTAGTGTATGTCAACATTTTTTCAGTGCCCTGGGAGTTGTTGCTCAAAACTTGTACTTATTTTATTTTCATCTGTACAAACCTAAGTTAGGCCTTTATAGTTTTTGTATTCTCATTTTTACTGCACTTATGTTTTAGTACTGTGTGAACTGAATTGTAATTTCAAACAGCACATGGGTTTGAAATTTGATGTCACACTGGTGCGAGTGGCCTGACTGATCCTGCTGTTTTAGTACTGATGTTGTATGTATGTTTGAACTGATTTTTTTATAACTTAGGTTGGGGGTGGGGGGTTGAGATTATTTTACGAGCAGATCATTCGTTGTGGTGTGGACATATTATATATAAATAATAAATTTAGCAGAATTGACAAATCAATTCTATTTGAACTTTTTGAATTTTAGTAGTTGAACTTGTCAGATTTTATATAAATAAGAAATTTAGCATAATTGACAAACATTATATGTTTGAACTTTTAGATTTTTAGTAGTTGAACTTGTCAGTTTTTATATAAATAAGATTTTTAGCATAATTGACAAACATTATATGTTTTGAACTTTTTTAGTTTTAGTAGTTGAACTTGTCAGTTTTATATAAATAAGAATTTTAGCATAATTGACAAACATTATATGTTTTGAACTTTTTTAGTTTTAGTAGTTGAACTTGAAAGTAATATTTAATTCTGTTTTTTAAATTATGTACATTTAACAGAAAGGCTATTAAGTTTTGTTCTTTTTAGAGGTTCATTGTTTTTGTATCATATTTTTTCCTTTTTTCTTGTAGAGGTTAATTGACAAACATTTTTCTTGTGGATTATATTTCTTTGTCCCGCCCTCTGGTTTGTATAGCTAGGCTTATTTGGTGGGGTGTTTTGTTGATGATGTAGAGGCTATTGGGCCGTTTTCCAGCCCAGATAGCTCGTCCGCGTGCCTGTGCAGTGCGTCGTGCGCGTGCGCTCTGGGTTTAGTCCCACCTCGCTAGTCGAGGGGGCTCCGAACCTGTTTATAAGCGCAACCGACGCTCACCAGTCGAACTCCTCTGAACACTTACCTGAGTGCTTATACACGGCGCTCGCTCTCTCTCTCTTGACCTGTGGGCCCTGGTCGACAGGTCCTGCGTTGTGCGGATTACTAGGGATTCGCCCACAGGCTCGAGTTCAAGTATCTAACATTGTCAGGGCCTGCTCCTGACCTTGGGCGGTCAATTTTTTTGTTTTGTTTGAATCTAGTACTTGACTCCTCCAGTAACTTGGACTCATACTTTTTGTTCTACTTCTTGTTAGTTTTGTGTGAATGTAATCTTTTTCATTTGAGTTTTTTGCCTTCTTTTTTGTGTTTGTTTTTGTGATTATTCTCAAGTGTCTTCTGGTGTCATTTTCAGAACTATGGTACTTGCGTGTAGACTGAGTTATACTGATAGTGCATTCATAGTAGCGCTTACAGACTGATGCTTCTTTGCACTTTTTATTGTAGTAAGTATGTAATGTCCGATCAAGTGTACTGAGTTGTACTGACATGGAACAACGTTGTGTGATTAGTTGCATCGTAACTAGTACTTTAGAGCAACGACAACGTTCCATTCAGAAGCTACTATTTCAATTTTGAAATGATGGATTAACAACATACGAAGCTACCAAACCAAACTTATATAATGAGATAAGAAAAACATTGTACTTGATGACATAACTAAACTTGTTCAAACATGACAAGCACGACATAATCATACGGGTTCAACCCAACAAGAGGAAACTACTTATTTGAAACAACAAGATAAAAGGCAAGCACAAGCGGAAGTAAAACGAAGGCAGGCTCTGATGTATCTTCATCCCGTAAAGGGGCAATAGGGGTGGTCGTAGAAGTTGTTAGCCTCCCGCTCTTTCGCAAATTCCGAACCATCTGTGATGTAGTCGATCATGAACCATGACTTATACGCGGCGTACGCATCTACTCCTGCGTACTCGATGAGGTTGTCTGGCAGCTCGCTTGTCCCCCACAGTTTGTAGTCTTCCTGCATGTTGATCTTGTTCTTCATGCCTTTGTAGAATGGGTGGATGACGCTGGCTGCAACATCAGTCAAGGAGTTGTACTCTTTTCCGGTGTATGGAACTCTCCACTTGCGCTGAATGTCGATGAACTTGTTGGGGTTGATCTCCATACCGGACAACTTCAGCTTCTCTTTGTCGGTTTCAATGCTGAAACCGGCAAATGTGAACAACTTGTCATGCTGCAGCATGTCGGTCAGGCGCTTGGGCCTGCAAGGGCAGAGACATTTTGAATATTAGCATTACTTTGATGTTTGAATTATCCATTTTTGTTTTGTTTTACAAGTGATGAATCCTTGAAGTAGTTGTTTATGTAGGATAAACAATGGATGAATGTACTTCAGAAACTAGTAAAGAAAGTTCTAAAATTAAATTAAGTACATCATGTTATTCTTCTTCTTGGATTATACATAGTTTCATTCAATGTTGTATGTTCCGCATTGGTACTATTTTAGTCTACTTTTGTTGAAATAGGATAACACAGAACCAGTGCTTCACCAAGTCCTTAGTTTATTTTCTTACGAAAATAACATTACATCAAATTCAGAAAATACTTCACTACATCAAGTTTAGAAATATCTTTTTTAATACATCGAGTACATAGACTACTCTATTGTATCAACTCCAGAAACTACACTAGTCGATCAACTTCAGAATTTAATCTTCCGCAAGATTTTCCAAATAGTAATCCAGTGTATCAGGTTCAAAAATACATTTATAGTATATCTACTTGAGAAAATGCAGTAGTGCATCCACTTTTCACAAACCACACTAGTACATCTAGTTGGGAAACAAGTGTGATTAAATTTTCAGGATACAGTACTAATAAAACAGGTATACCATATGCAGGGCAAATGAGTAGGATTGCTCACCATTTTGTGGCCGCTGCGATGTGGTACACCAAGCAGAGTTCATCGATGCACAACTGCAGGACTGCCGCCATCTGGGGAGGTTCATCTTCGTTGGTGTAGTGCACACCAATGCCGATGATCCTACGAATCCTGCCGCCAAGCTTCCTCCAGAGCTTGGAGATCAGCTCGTCGGCCTTGTCTGGTTCGCTGGTGCAGATGATCTCCAGCGTCTCCTTGCCGTGGAGCTCAACCCCTTTGAGCATTCTGGTGTACTCGCGCTTCTCGCCGGGGACGTTAATGTCGACAAGGTTGCTCCTCTTGTCCGATGTCTCGGCATGATGACGCTTGGAGGACGGTTCCTCCGCCATGGCCTTCCTCCGGCGACTGTGGGCTTTGGAGAGAGACGCTAGAGGTTTGTGTGCAGTAAGCGGCAATGGTGGTTTGTGGGAACGAGGGAGAGATGGAAGACAATGGGGTATTTTTGCAGTGCGCCGACGGTGGTGTGTGGGAGGTGGTTCGTCGGGGGCGTGTGTGTAGTGGTCATGGGGGTCGCCGTTTGCACTTCGTCGTGGCAACCGCCCAGTGGATGGCGTGGGTGGTGGCGTGGAAGAACAAACCGTCCAAGTTAAATGGTTTTTACTATTGAACTGACTAGTCTTGTCAAGCTGTACTTATGACCTGCAAAACCCCACTTTGCACGTCTCTGCGGTGGTGATGATGGCATTTTACTGTGGCACCAGTTCGTATAGTCAAGCTGTACTTATCAGCTGCTTATCCCACTTGCATGTGTCAGCGTCGGTGTTGGTGGAGGTCTGAACTCCTCTACTGTCGTAGTCGGACTGGTGATTGAAGTGTAATTGAACGTACCAAATACCAGCGATACTATGTGTGGTGCTAATGTTTTTTAAAACAATTTTCGTATTTTTTAAAGGATTGTTTATATCAAGATAACCTGTGAGTATTTTTTACAGATAAATTAGATTTTCACCAGTACAGGATGTATTATATTCACATTTTGCTTGAGGTAATTATTTTTATGTACTGATGGTCTTTCTGAATTGGGACTGGTAGGAGCAGGCATAGCTTTGTTTTTTCAAAACGATTTTTTTCAGTCGTTCACTGGTGTGTTTGTTATTACTATGCCTTTGGTACTGCCGACTGAGAGTTATCAGTACTAATCTAATACAAGAGTTTAAATTTTTTCCTTGACATTTTTTTGCTGAGTTACTGGTTGACAGTAGCGTTTTGCGTCAGATTTATCAAGATAAGTTTTTTCAATTTTATTTTTGACTGCATTCAAAAGGATTATCAAATGGTTTAAATAATAATGTCACTGCTTCAGCGGGCACAAATCAGAAATTATATCAGTACTGATGTGTACTCTGCCTTGTACTGACGACTGAGAGTTATCAGTACTGATATGCTACAAGAGTTTAAAATTTTCCTTGACATATTTTTTTCCTGAGTTACTGGTTCACAGTAGCCTTTTGCATCGGATATATCCAGATAAGTTTTTTCAAACGTATTTTGTGACTGCATTCAAAATGATTATGAAATGGTTTACATAATAATGTCACTGCTCCAGCAGGCACAAATCAGAAACTAAAAAATAACTTTAGTTCTGATCCAGAAATTGACGATAAAGCTAAATAAGTTTTGGTAAATGACAGTGTTTTGTGAAATGCTTCCTCATTGTGTGCTGATTCAACTAAGACTACAAGGTTATTTTTTAGTTGACGCAGCAGGATAACCACTATATATTGTTCAGTCTTGAGCTTCTCCTAACTGTCCCCGAATGTTGTGCCTTGCCAGCGCTCTTTCCAGGTTGAGCCTTGGCAGCTTCATCGTCAGTTTCAGTTTCCTCGCCCCCGACACTGTCATCTTCATTGTCTTCGTCTGATTGGCCGTCATTCTCATCAAACTCTTCTTCTTCATCGTCTTCATTTGATTGCTTGGAACTCTGTACCTTGCCCTATTTATGTTCAGCTCCACTGACCTCCTTGCCCACTTTGTACGTGCGGGCATTATGTCCGTCAGTTCCGCCACACTTGCGGCAAGTGTAGCTGTTACGTGTGTTGTCTCCATTGGTAGAAATCTGGGTGGCTCCAATCTTCTTGTTCTTGTTGACAGTGGCATCTATGCGGAGTGGGCATGTGCGGTAGTTATGGTTGCTCACAACGTTGCGGAATCCGCATGCCCTTACCCCGAGGGGTTTGCCGTCCGGGCCAAATTCCACGCGCTTGATGGGGCATGGTGGCTTTTTGGCTGCTGCTTTCGCAGCTTTCGCTGCTTGCGTCTTGCTCTTCCTCCCCTTTGTGTTTGAGAATATTGGGGGTTTAATCACCCTTTCCTGCTGCTGCTGGTAGGATGTGCTATTGTCATGTCGTTCGCCTACAGCACCATCAAGCTCATGATCTCGCATGTGAGTTTGTCGGTGCTCTTGAGTGTGCACACGGGCAAGCTCCGGTTGCTGCTGCTCCTCTTCCTCGTTCTCAAACGGGTCAATAGCTCCCATATGGTTCATCTCAGACAACATTGTAGCAATATCCTGCTCAATGGCTTCATTATCCGCGACACCTCCATTTTCAGCAGAATGCATGGCGTCGAGTTCTTGTTCAAGTTTGTCCATGACGACCCGCGTCCTTGCCATTTGCTCTTGGCTTCTCAAGCTTTTTCTTTGCACCCTCATGTTCAGCGTCAGCAGTGAGCTTTCAATGCAGTATTGGGATGCCTTGTTTGACGCTACTGTCCTCAAGTCATTTCTGTCAAATGTTGGCTGGATGTTCGGGCGTTTGGTGTATCTCCTGAGTATGTATTTCTCTGGAACGCTTTCAACCTTAATTGTCTGCATCATGCACAGGACATGCACACAGAAAAGACCTGTATTTGTTTTTGGAAGAGGTGCATGTTTTTTGTCATTTCATTCGAACAAAAACTTTGCAAAAAAAGTAGTATAGTATGTAACATCTTTTTTGTAGTCCTCACCTGTGTGGTCCCATAGCATGCACTCGCACTCATATGTTTCTCCCATGGGGTCTGCAACCACCTGGAACGCGTGCTGAGTCCACACAGACAGTTTTTGCGGGTGGTTGTAGCGCACTAGGTACTTTGTGGGCTCTTCCGTCTCTGTCGCCGTGAAGAGAGTGCTCAGTTTTAGCCTATCTCTGATCTCGCTGTACACAGCTCGCGTGTACAGCTTTGCCATCTGGGTGTCAAACCCATAGAAGGTCAGCGTGTTTTGTTCCTTCTGTAGATGCAAGAATGATGACCAAATTGTTAGTTTTCTCGCAAGAAAAACTTCTAATAAAGTTTTTTACTTTAGTAAGCATGTAATTTTTTGTCTTACGACAAGTGATAGAGCTATACCCGGTTACCCATTGTCTCCTGGTTCTCTGTCTGCCTCCTGGTTTTGACGCAGGAGTTTACCTGGCTGACAAACCGGTGTAGGTTATGTCTCTCATTTACGTAGTTCTTCTTGAGCACATAGTTCATGCTCTCACTTCGCTGTGTGGATGTCATTTTGGCGCAGAAAATTTCTTTGAAGTAGGCTGATATCCATTTCTCACGCTCGTTCCACATGCCCACCATTGTGGCATCATCGTGGAGGTTGTACTTATCCATGAGTCTTTTCCAGGCATCCTCAAACTCAGTTGGCATGAGGGGCCAATTGAGAATTGATGTGAATTCATCCTTAAGGTCCTCGTGCAGGAAATACAGGTAGGCGAGGTGTTCCCTGTACTTCTTCATAATGTGCCAGCGGCATAGCTTATGTACTGCGTTCTTGAAAACATCTGCGATCGCCAAAGCCATTGCCTGGCACTGGTCTGGTAATGAGAAAATAGACTCGGAGTGGTCAGCAGATGGTTGTGCATATATACCAATACAACTGACACAACATTTTTACTGTGTTATTTTCCTTTTCTTTTTTGGTAGGGGGGTGGTGGTTGGGGGTGGTTTTAGCGGGTGTACCTGTGAGAATGCATGTAGGAGCCTTCCTTCTCATGCACCTTAAAAATGTCCTGAATAGCCACTTGAATGAATCTGCATCCTCATCTCTTATCAGGGCAAAACCAAAGAATGTAGTCTGTAAGTGGTTGTTAGTTCCGACAAACACCCCAAGTGGCATGTGGTACTTGTTGGTCTTGTATGTTGTGTCAAACGTTACGCAGTCCCCGAAGTCCTGATACGCTCCTCGGCAGCTTGCGTTCGCCCAGAATATGTTCTTAACTCTGTCGGACTCATCGAGTTGCATGTCACAGAAGAATTCCCTGTTTATAGCTTTCATCTCCCTAAAGAAGTTGACAGTCTTTAGGACATCATCCACATCATCAATCCTTGAATTCTTTGCTTTCCTGCATATAAAAAGTTCATTGAAAAATGCATGTTGAACTGGCGTCAGGTCATGCGTTGCTTGATATGTTTGTACTGACAGAGGAAAAAAGACATAGGCAGTTTATGGGAGGAGAACAAGTTTGTACTTATAGGTTAATCAGGTCTTTGGCATTCATTTCGAGGAAGTAGCTACCAGGGTCATCACCGCCTAGAATGCTCATGATTTGCACGTGTGCAATGCCTTTGAACTGCAGGTACTTGACGTACTCCAAGATTGTTTTGTCAAAGTTTTTGTGGGAGTGCAAGAAGACAAGCATTTCTGCGATGAGCTGTAGCCTGTGGTTGTGTTCCCAGACTATCTCTTTTACGACAAATGTTCCATCCTTTTCCTTCTTCAGCCTCATTTTAGCCCCACAGATAGTTCTGGCTGTCGTCTTGTTACGCTGTCTATTTGCTTCAGACACCTTTGATTCATAAACTCCATGGCACGTGCAATAAAGGTAGGCTCTGGTCTTCAACTTGGGGCCTTCCCTGATAGCAAAACCAGCGTGCTTCGCATATACGTTGTAGAAGTTCTTAGTTTCTTTGAAAGTTTCAAACCTCATCTCTAGCCTTGGCAGAACATAAGCTTCAATGTCAGGTGGCTGCACACAACGGTGACAAAACAAAAATGTTAGATGGGGTAGTCACAGCACCATGGTATGGACTGTGCTTGTATTTTTTTCTATATGGATACTTACATGTGTATAGCTCTGCGCTGCCCCTGGTGTTTGTTGTTCTCCCTGGTTTATGGGCGCCGGTGGTGTCACCCTTGGCACATGCAGCAATGCATCTCTTGGAGGGAGCAACGATGACGAAGATCTCCGTCTCTCGTTGTACGGACGTCTCTCCTCAGATTCATTGTGATGTTGCTCCTATCTATATGGCTCATATCTTGTACTTTTGAACCTGCTAGAGTGGCCAAAATTTCTGTCTTTTTTCCCTGGTCTTCCCGTCGCAACTGCTTTTGCAGCACGGATGATTGATGTTGACGGAGCGACTGGTGGAAGCCTTCTTGTCCTTGCTTTTTGCATGCGTTGGGGAAGGAAAACATTTATTGTTGGTGATATTGCTGGCCTAGTTGCAACCCAGTAGCAGCAAAGCTTGCATTCCCAGACATGGCTGTTTGCTGTATAGAAGGACCTGTCCGTGCTTCTAATGATTGCGGTGTATCTTCAAATCTGCATGTACTGTTGAAATATCTAGGCGGTATTTCTGGTGTTACCCAACCAGGTGGTGCCCCATATCTGTTTTTCTCATGAAATGCTTGCTGCGTGCGCCGCCTTGCATGCTTCTGCAAACAACATTCAAAAGTTTTTGGGATTAATCTGGTTTTGTTTTCAGTCGAACTGATGAACATTCATGTTCAAACACGGATGTACTGATGTACTGTTTTTAGCACTTTTTTGTAAACTGGACATTGAACTCATGCATGACTTCTCCTTTGTTCTTCTGTAACTTATGCAACTACACTAGAAGTACTCCTAGTTTATGTATCATTGAACTTACTGTGTAACTGTGGCACTCTCTCGTCACTATCTACCTAGACTGACGCTTATGTGTTATTTTGTTAACTTGAACTGAAGATAGCATATTAGATGCACTGACAGTAACCTCGACATCCTAATCGTGCATCAATGCATATACATTACAAGTACTGCTAGCTTATGTATCACTGAACTTATTGTGTAGCAATTTTATATTTTTTTGGTAACAGTTTTGTTACTCGTTCGAACTGACGCAATTACATGACTTGTACTCTTAGGAATAACAACATACAACTCTCAGCGGTAGCTGAACCTTGTCACTATACCTGAACTGACGCATATGTGTTATTTTTTTAACTTGAACTGAAGATAGCATATTAGATGCACTGACAGTAACCTCGACATCCTAATCGTGCATCAAGTGGCAGGGGTGTCAATGAACTGATGCTAGCATTTGCAATGTACCATCGGGTTCTTCATAGCAGGACTGACGAACTGATGGAGTGACACAAACGTGGGGAGCAGACATTACCTCCAGTGTACTGTCTTCTTCTTCTACCTCCACTAGTAGAAAACAGGGCTATGGTCCAGGCCGGCTCAGCCCATTAGTCCCGGTTTAGTCTAGAACCGGGACCAATGTGGGCATTGGTCCCGGTTCATGAGCCCAGGGGGCCGGCCGGGCCACGTGGGCCATTGGTCCCGGTTCATCTGGACCTTTTGGTCCCGGTTGGTGGGATGAATCGGGACCAATGGGCCTTGCTCCTGGCCCACCACCATTGGTCCCGGTTGGTGGCTTGAACCGGGACCAAAGGCTCCCCTTTAGTCCCGGTTCATACCACCAACCGGGACCAATGAAGTGCCTATATATACCCCCTCGCGCAAGAGCAGAGCACAATGCTCTGTTTTTTCTGGCCGAGGGGGAGAGGGCTTTGTGGTGCTCTAGCTCACCTCCTATGCACATGAGGTGTTCGATGGAATGCCCGAGCCACACTACTTAAGCTTTCTCCTCTCGAAGCTCGACCTCCAAGCTCCATTTTCCTCGAGATTTGTCTAGATTTAGCGGTCCGTCACGCCCCGTCCCCGTCTTCACCGCCGTCGATCACCCGCGCCGATCTCATCACCGACACCACCGTGGTGAGCCTCTTGTTCTTATCTTCTTTCTGAAAGGAAAAATATTCTTACTTGTATGTTTAGATAGATACTTGTATCATTTTCTTACATTTATTATTGCATCTTATATAGTGCGATGGTTTTGGTATCCGCCCCCGTCGGCCCTCGTCCTGTCTATGATTCGGATTTGGTATGTATATTATCTTTATAACTATTGGTTCATTTATTGTTTATGAAAATTATGCCGACCAACGTGACATAGATTTTATTTATCTAGGATGTATGTGAATCGGAAATGCCAACCGACCCTATTGTCGAGAGGTTAAATTTAGTTGAAGAAGAAAACAATTTGTTGAAGGAAAAAATAAAAAAAATTGAGGAGGAGAAGATGATATTGGAGTTGCATGTTGCGGATGTCGTCGATGATCACAAGATCAAGATGGATGCAATGCGCTTGAAGATTAGAAAGATTAGAAAATATGCCATTCATACCGAGGCTTGGTATCATTATGCCGTTGGATCAATTGTTACCTTGGTTGCGATTATGATCGCATTTGTTTTCGCATTGAAATGTTTTACATAGTTTCAATGTATGGTTTAATTAATTAGATGCTCTGGAGAGCTATATGTTGTTAGATGAGAACTATGTATGCACTTTGGTTTTAATGTGATGATGAACTTCTATTAATTTGGACACTTAATTATATATAATGCACGCAGATGAACCGGCAATGGATGTACGGTGACAGACACACCCGCGAGTACATTAAGGGCGTGCATGAGTTTCTCGATGCGGCTGAGGCAAACAAGCAGAATGGTTTTATGTGTTGTCCATGCACTGAATGTGGGAATACGAGGTCTTACTCTAACCGGAAAATCCTTCACTCCCACCTGCTTTACAAGGGTTTCATGCCACACTATAATGTTTGGACGAGGCACGGAGAAATAGGGGTTATGATGGAAGACGGCGAAGAAGAAGAGTACGATGACAACTATGTGCCCCCTGAATACGGTGATGCTGCAACGGGGGGAGCTGGTGAAGATCAAGAGGAACCAGACGATGTGCCCAATGATGCTGCCACGGGTGAAGCTGCTGAAGATCAAGAGGAACCAGACGATGTGCCCGATGATGATGATCTCCGCCGGGTCATTGTCGATGCAAGGACGCAATGCATTAGTCAAAAGGAGAAGCTGAAGTTCGATCGCATGTTAGAGGATCACAAAAAAGGGTTATACCCCAATTGCGAAGATGGCAACACAAAGCTCGGTACCGTACTGGAATTGCTGCAGTGGAAGGCAGAGAATGCTGTGGCTGACAAAGGATTTGAGAAGCTACTGAAAATATTGAAGAAGAAGCTTCCAAAGGATAACGAATTGCCCGACAGTACATACGCAGCAAAGAAGGTCGTATGCCCTCTAGGATTGGAGGTGGAGAAGATACATGCATGCCCTAATGACTGCATCCTCTACCGCGGTGCATACAAGGATCTGAACGCATGCCCGGTATGCGGTGCATTGCGGTATAAGATCAGACGAGATGACCCTGGTGATGTTGACGGCGAGCCCCTCAGGAAGAGGGTTCCTGCGAAGGTGATGTGGTATGCTCCTATAATACCACGGTTGAAACGTCTGTTCAGAAACGAAGAGCATGCCAAGTTGATGCGATGGCACAGTGAGAACCGAAAGAAAGATGGGAAGTTGAGAGCACCCGCTGACGGGTCGCAGTGGAGAAAAATCGAGAGAAAGTACTGGGATGAGTTTGCAAAGGACCCAAGGAATGTATGGTTTGCTTTAAGCGCGGATGGCATTAATCCTTTCGGGAGCAGAGCAGCAATCACAGCACCTGGCCCGTGACTCTATGTATGTATAACCTTCCTCCTTGGATGTGCATGAAGCGGAAGTTCATTATGATGCCAGTTCTCATCCAAGGCCCTAAGCAACCCGGCAACGACATTGATGTGTACCTAAGGCCATTAGTTGAAGAACTTTTACAGCTGTGGAATGGAAACGGTGTACGTACGTGGGATGAGCACAGACAGGAGGAATTTAACCTTAAGGCGTTGCTGTTCGTGACCATCAACGATTGGCCCGCTCTCAGTAACCTTTCAGGACAGACAAACAAAGGATACCACGCATGCACGCACTGTTTAGATGACACTGAAAGTATATACCTGGACAAATGCAGGAAGAATGTGTACCTGGGCCATCGTCGATTTCTTCCGACCAACCATCAATGTCGAAAGAAAGGCAAGCATTTCAAAGGCGAGGCAGATCACCGGAAGAAGCCCGCCATGCGCACCGGTGATCACGTGCTTGCTATGGTCAATGATTTACACTACGTAATCTTTGGAAAGGGTCCCGGTGGACTAGCTGTTCCGAATGACGCTGAGGGACACGCACCCATGTGGAAGAAGAAATCTATATTTTGGGACCTACCCTACTGGAAAGACCTAGAGGTCCGCTCCTCAATCGACGTGATGCACGTGACGAAGAACCTTTGCGTGAACCTGCTAGGCTTCTTGGGCGTGTATGGGAAGACAAAAGATACACCTGAGGCACGGGAGGACCTGCAACGTTTGCACGAAAAAGACGGCATGCCTCCGAAGCAGTATAAAGGTCCTGCCAGCTACGCTCTTACGAAAGAAGAGAAAGAAATCTTCTTTGAATGCCTGCTCAGTATGAAGGTCACGACTGGCTTCTCGTCGAATATAAAGGGAATAATAAATATGCCAGAGAAAAAGTTTCAGAACCTAAAGTCTCATGACTGCCACGTGATTATGACGCAACTGCTTCCGGTTGCATTGAGGGGGCTTCTACCGGAAAACGTCCGATTAGCCATTGTGAAGCTATGTGCATTCCTCAATGCAATCTCTCAGAAGGTGATCGATCCAGAAATCGTACCAAGGCTAAGGAGTGATGTGGCGCAATGTCTTGTCAGTTTCGAGCTGGTGTTCCCACCATCCTTCTTCAATATCATGACGCACGTCCTAGTTCATCTAGTCGACGAGATTGTCATCCTGGGGCCCGTATTTCTACACAATATGTTCCCCTTTGAGAGGTTCATGGGAGTCCTAAAGAAATATGTCCGTAACCGCGCTAGGCCAGAAGGAAGCATCTCCATGGGCCATCAAACAGAGGATGTTATCGGGTTTTGTGTTGACTTCATTCCTGGCCTTAACAAGATAGGTCTCCCTAAATCGCGGTATGAGGGGAGACTGACTGGAAAAGGCACTCTTGGAAGAGACTCAATAATATGCAGGGACGGATATTCTTGGTCTCAAGCACACTACACAGTTCTACAGAACTCTACCTTGGTGACCCCGTATGTCGATGAACACAAGAACAGTCTGCGCTCCAAACACCCGGAGCAGTGCGACGACTGGATTACATGTGAACACATCAGGACTTTCAGCAGTTGGTTGGAAACACGTCTCAGAGGTGACAACACTGTTTGTGATGAGTTGTACTTGTTGTCCAGGGGACCATCTTTGACTGTATTGACTTACAAAGGATACGAGATAAATGGGAATACATTTTACACGATCGCCCAAGATCAAAAGAGCACCAACCAAAACAGCGGTGTCCGCTTTGATGCAGCAACCGAGAGCGGAAAGGATACATATTATGGTTACATAGTGGACATATGGGAACTTGACTACGGACCTGATTTTAAGGTCCCTTTGTTTAAGTGCAAATGGGTCAATCTGTTAGGCGGCGGGGTACAGGTAGACCCACAGTACGGAATGACAACAGTGGATCTGAAAAATCTTGGGTACACTGACGAACCGTTCGTCCTAGCCAATGATGTGGCACAGGTTATCTATGTGAAGGACATGTCTACCAAACCGAGAAAAAGAAAAGATAAGGAAGCGAATACATCATACGATGAGCCAAAGCGCCACATAGTTCTTTCAGGAAAAAGGGACATCCTGGGAGTGGACGGCAAGACAGACATGTCTGAAGATTATGAAAAGTTTCATGAAATTCCTCCCTTCAATGTCAAGGCTGACCCAAGCATCCTGATAAACAATGAAGATTATCCATGGTTACGGCGCAATAAGCAAATGACACAAGCGAAGAAAAAGTGAAGACTTTCTCCCGCAACTATTATGATGATACCATGCCAAATTTGTAACAGACGAACATGCTACCATTGTCCGTTTTGTACATGCACATGCTATGTGGGTGAAATTATGATACCATCCCAACTTTCAACTTTTTCAGAGTTCATTTGAAATGCTTTCATGTCTTATGGTTCGAAACTTTGATACTTCGAAAGTGATTGTCCATTTTGTACACGAAGTGCATCAAGTTTTTGTCGTAACCCTCTCTACTTTTTGGAACATGCTATGTGGGTGAAATGATGATACCATGCCAACTTTCAACCTTTTCAGAGTTCATTTTTAAATGCTTTCCAATTTCAGAGTCATTTAGCTCAAAGAATGAATTAATAGCAAACAGAATGAACTACAAAACTTTTATGAAAATAAAAACAGTCAATTAAAATATTATGTTATGATCAACTAAAATAAAACTATAATATTCTTCAATAGCAAAAAGAATATAATTTTGTGACCTAAAATCAAACTATAAGTATTTAATTGTAAGTATAAATAAAAAATAAATAGCAAAAAAGAAAAAAAAATTCTATTTTTATAGTAAAGTTATTCATAAACTAGTGATTCACACAAATTTTAAAAAATTCAAATTTAAACTATTCAAAATTTTAAAACTAATGGCACTAACAGAAAGTTTATAATTTTTGTGACCTAAAATCAAAAAGAAATCACTAAAAAACTATAAATATTTAGTTGTAAGTATAAATAAAAAATAAATAGAAAAAAATTCTATTTTTATAGTAAAGTTACTCATAAACTAGTGATTCACACAAATTTTTAAAAATTCAAATTTAAACTATTCAAAATTTAAAACTAATGGCACTAACAGAAAGTTTATAATTTTTGTGACCTAAAAGCAAAAAGAAATCACTAAAAAACTGTAAGTATTTAGTTTTAAGTAGAAATAAAAAAATAAAAAACCAAAAAATGTAGAAATAAAAAAGAAAAAACCAAAAAAAATGCCTCCTACTGGGCCTCCACGGCCTGAATACGACTAGAAACCCTACATGGGCCAGGATTCAGGCCCGCAGAAGGCCCAATAGGCCCACAGGCAGTAGCAAGTTTAGGCCCGAAAGCCTGCATTAGAGAGGAGCTCGAATGGGGAGGCACACCAGCGCTTATAAACAAGTGCCGGCGCCCTTCAGCTAGCGATGTGGGACTAAACTTTTGGGCGCGGGGCAGCAAAGGCCATTGGTCCCGGTTGGTGGCACCAACCGGGACTAAAGGGGGCATTGGTCACGGTTCGTGGCACCAACCGTGACCAATGCCCCCCTTTAGTCCCGGTTGGTGCCACCAACCGGGACCAAAGGCCGCCGCTTCCCGCCCTTTGGGCTGCTGAAAATTGGCCTTTGGTCCCGGTTCGTGGCACCAACCGGGACTAAAGGGAGCATTAGTCCTGGGTCGTAGCATGAACCGGGACCATTGCTCTGGCTATATAAGCTAACACTTGTGAAATTTCTGCCAACTGCTCCCATTCCTCATCGTCGACGCCGCCAGGCTGCCCGGCCCTCTTGCGTCGTCGCCGCCGCCGAGCCCTACCCCTCATCGTCGCCTCCGCCACCGCCGAGCCCTGCCCCGATGCCGTCAGGCTGCTCCACTTCGCCGTCCTCGCCGCCGCCGCCGAGCCCTACCCCGACGCCTTCCCGGCCCACTCCCACTGTGAGCCACCATGCCGTTCCCCTCCTCTCCTCCTCTCCCCCCCGCCGCGCCCTGCCACCGCCGCCAGCCGTGCTCTCTTGCCGCGCCCCGACGCCGCTACCCGCCGTGCTCTGCCCGACGACGGCGCCTGACCATGCTCCGCTTGCCGCACCACCGCTGGTTCGCCGCCGCCGCCTGTCGTGTTCTGCCTCGACGCCGCCGCCTGGCCGCGCTCCGCTTGCCGTGCCGCCTGGCCGCGCTCCGCTTGCCGTGCCGCCGCCCGCCTCTGTTAGTTTTTTTGAGATATGTATGCATGTGAGTAGTGTATATGTGTATGTATGTGTATGTGTGTGTGCAGTGTATATGTGTGTGCATGCAGATATGTATATGTATGTGTATGTATGCATGTGTGTAGTGTATATGTGTATGTATGTATATGTGTGTACCAGATAACTTCGACATGAGGGGGGTCGATATACCCACTCCCCGATAACTTCGACATGATGGGGGGAGGGGGTCGCCGAGGGTTTGAGGGTCACCGAGTGTTCGAGGGTTCGTGGGGGCGAGGGTTGGGAACTAACTAGGGTAGAGGGTCGAGGGTTGCCGAGTGTTCGAGGGATCGAGGGGGCGAGGGTCGGGAACTAGCTAGGGTAGAGGGTCGAGGGTCGCCAAGTGTTCGAGGGGGCGAGGGTCGGGAAGAAGAGGAGAAAAAAAGAGGAGAAGAAGTTTTCTTCTCCTCTATTCCTTCTTCTTCTCCTCTTTTTTTCTTCTTCTTCTCTTATATATTTAGGAGAGGAAAAAGGAAAATAAGAAGAGGAAAAAGGAGAAGAAGAGGAGAGGAAGAGAAGGAAGAGGAGAAGAAGAAAGGAATAGAGGAGAAGAAGAAAAAATTGAATTTTTTTTCTATTTTTTCTTCTTCTCCTCTATTCCTTTCTTCTTTTCCTCTTTTTTTTCTTTTTTTTTCTTCGATCTTCTCCCCCACCCGATAGGAAAGTTTTATATAGAAAGTTACAATTTTAGAAAAGTTTTATATATGCAAAAGTTACAATTTTAGAAAAAGAAGGATAGGAAAGAAGAAAATAAGAAGAGGAAAGAAAGAAGAAGAGGAGAGGAAAAGAAGAGGAGAAATAAATAAGAAGAAGAAAAAGAAGAAAAAGAAGAGGAGAAGAAGAAAGGAATAGTGGAGAAGAAGAGAAAATAGAATATATTCTATTTTCTCTTCTTCTCCACTATTCCTTTCTTCTTCTCCTCTTTTTTTCTTCTTTTTTTTTCTTCGATCTTCTCCTCTAGCTATTCCTTTCTTCTTCTCCTCTATTTTCTTCTTCTTCTTCTTCTTCTTCTTCTTCTTCTTCTTCTTCTTCTTCTTCTTCTTCTTCTTCTTCTTCTTCTTCTTCTTCTTAATTTTTATCGGGAACGAGGGTGTCGAGGATCGCCGAGGGGTCGAGGGTCGGGAACTAGGGTAGAGGGTCGAGGGTTGTTAAGGGGTCAAGGGTCGAGGGTTTCAGGGTTGTCGAGGGTTCGAGGGGTCGAGGATCGCTGAGGGGTCGAGAGAGGTTTCCTAGTGTCAAAGTATTGAAGAAATCCATGCCTTCATCATTAGCCGGAAGTAACCAGGGCATGTTGGTACGAAGTTCTGCAAAGTTGTTTTGGAATTGAGTCACGGATAGAATAATCCGCCTTTTGGTACGAATTCAGCAAAGGCCTTCCAAATAGCGATATTCGGAAGGCTCTTTCTGAACTTTGTACCAAAAAGCGAATTATCCTATCTGGGACTCTGTTCCAGAACAACTTTGAAGAGATTCGTACCATCATGCACATGTTACTTTCGCCTAATGATGAAGACATGGTTTTGTTGAATCCTTTGACACTAGGCAACCTCCCGACCCCTCGGTGATCTTCTCGAACATGAGAGGAAGAAGAGGATAAAAAAAGAAGAGGAAGAAGAAAAAAAAGAGGAGAAGAAAGAATAGAGGAGTTCTTCTCCTCTATTCTTTCTTCTCCTCTTTTTTTTCTTCTTCTTCCTCTTTTTTTATCGGGAACGAGGGTCGTCGAGGGACATAGATGTAGTGTCGTCGTTGTCGATATATACCCCCTCCCGATAGCTTACTATGATTAGGTAGCTAGTTCTACGTTTGGCACTAATATATCCATCTGTCATGTTTGAATAATAATTGCCATGTTGTAAATATTTGTAGAAACTATGGACACCGCCCTAGACGAAGCAAAAGAAGCGTTGTTGAGGGACATAATCGCAGAAGGAACTGATGCCATCTCGTTGTTTCCCAACGAAACTGATGGTCTGGAAGGAGAGGGTGAACAAGCTGGCTACGGTGACCTAATGCCGGTGCAAGAAGAAGAACATGAGGACGACTCCGGTGACCCAATGCCGGTGCAAGAAGGAGACCATGATGACGGCTCCGGTGACCGAACCGAGTCCGGCCAGGTATATATATTAGTTAAGCCTATGCTGACTAGCTGATTGATGCATTCATTGTTTTGGTATGTACACATATTAATTAAGTCTTTGTTCTTTTTTCTAGCCCTCCGGATCGAGCACAACTTCGGTAAAGAGACAAGGCCCAAAGAAAAAGTTGAGCTCGGATGAAAAGTTTGAGATCATAGCAATCCCGCCCGACGGCCAACCTATTGAACCCCTCCGGACAAAGAGCGCATTTGTTGCTCAGTGCGGGGTTCTGGTTAGGGACAAGATCCCGATAAGCATCCAGCAATGGTTTAAGCCGGCTACAGAAGACCCTGAGGTGTCTTATGTCAATGATATGCAGAAAAATGATCTTTGGACTGAGCTGAAGTCAAATTTCACCCTACCGCCAGAGGATAATCCAGAGAACCCAGTTAAAGAGAAATTAATCAAGTCTTTTGCTCTGAAGAGGATGGCAAAACTATTCAGGAGGTGGAAGAAAGCGCTGAATAAGTTTGTCGAAAATAATGAGACACCAGAATTCAAGGGCAGATATGAGAAGATCAGAGATCACTGGCCCGCATTTGTGGCCCACAAGACATCGGAAAAGAGTAAGAAGATGTCGACGACAAATAAGCAAAATGCTGCGAAGAAGAAGCTTCACCATCGCACGGGGTCAGGTGGCTACCTTGTAGCCCGGCCTAAGTGGTCCAAGACTGAGAATGATCTGGTTCATAAAGGGATCGAACTAGAGACAATTAACTGGCCAGACCGTTGCCGGACTTGGTTCTTTGTGTTGGAAATATGCCCTAGAGGCAATAATAAAAGTATTGTTATTATATTTCCTTGTTCATGATAATTGTCTTTTATTCATGCTATAACTGTATTATCCGGAAATCGTAATACACGTGTGAATATATAGACCACAATATGTCCCTAGTGAGCCTCTAGTTGACTAGCTCGTTGTGATCAACAGATAGTCATGGTTTCCTGGCTATGGACATTGGATGTCGTTGATAACGGGATCACATCATTAGGAGAATGATGTGATGGACAAGACCCAATCCTAAGACTAGCACAAAAGATCGTGTAGTTCATTTGCTAGAGCTTTGCCAATGTCAAGTATCTCTTCCTTTGACCATGAGATCGTGTAACTCCTGGATACCGTAGGAGTGCTTTGGGTGTATCAAACGTCACAACGTAACTGGGTGACTATAAAGGTGCACTACAGGTATCTCCGAAAGTATCTATTGTTTTATGCGGATCGAGACTGGGATTTGTCACTCCGTGTAAACGGAGAGGTATCTCTGGGCCCACTCGGTAGGACATCATCATATGCGCAATGTGACCAAGGATTTGATCACGGGATGATGTGTTACGAAACGAGTAAAGTGACTTGCCGGTAACGAGATTGAACGAAGTATTGGATACCGACGATCGAATCTCGGGCAAGTAACATACCGATAGACAAAGGGAATTGAATACGGGATTGATTAAGTCCTTGACATCGTGGTTCATCCGATGAGATCATCGTGGAACATGTGGGAGCCATCATGGGTATCCAGATCCCGCTGTTGGTTATTGACCGGAGAACGTCTCGGTCATGTCTACATGTCTCCCGAACCCGTAGGGTCTACACACTTAAGGTTCGATGACGCTAGGGTTATAAAGGAAGCTTGTATGTGGTAACCGAATGTTGTTCGGAGTCCCGGATGAGATCCTGGACGTCACGAGGAGTTCCGGAATGGTCCGGAGGTAAAGATTTATATATGGGAAGTCCTGTTTTGGTCACCGGAAAAGTTTCGGGCAATATCGGTAATGTACCGGGACCACCGGGATGGTCCCGGGGGTCCACCAAGTGGGGCCACCTGCCCCAGAAGGCTGCGTGGGCCAAGTGTGGGAGGGGACCAGCCCCTAGGTGGGCTGGTGCGCCCCCCACAAGGGGTCCAAGGCGCAAGAGAGAGTGGGAGGGGGCAAATCCTAGTCCAGATGGGCCTTAAGGCCCACCTAGTGTGCGCCTCCCCTCTCTCCCCCTCTTGGCCGCCTCCCCAAGTCCCATCTAGGGCTGGCCGCACCCCTTGGGGTGGGAAACCCTAAAGGGGGCGCAGCCCCCTTCTCCCCTATATAAATAGAGGCCTGGGGCTGCCCATAACACATGAGAACTTCTCCTCTCGTTGGTGTAGCCCTGCCTCTCCTCCTCCTCCTCTCCCATGGTGCTTGGCGAAGCCCTGCGGGATTGCCACGCTCCTACACCACCACCATGCCGTTGTGCTGCTGCTGGATGGAGTCTTCCTCAACCTCTCCCTCTCTCCTTGCTGGATCAAGGCGTGGGAGACGTCACCGGGCTGTACGTGTGTTGAACGCGGAGGTGCCGTCCGTTCGGCACTTGATCATCGGTGATCTGAATCACGACGAGTACGACTCCATCAACCCCGTTCACTTGAACGCTTCCGCTTAGCGATCTACAAGGGTATGTAGATGCACTCTCCTTCTACTCGTTGCTGGTCTCTCCATAGATAGATCTTGGTGATTCGTAGGAAAATTTTGAATTTCTCCTACGTTCCCCAACAGTGGCATCATGAGCTAGGTCTATTGCGTAGATTCTTTGCACGAGTAGAACACAAAGTAGTTGTGGGCGTCGATATTGTTCAATATGCTTGCCGTTACTAGTCTTATCTTGATTCGGCGGCATCGTGGGATGAAGCGGCCCGGACCAACCTTACACGTACGCTTACGTGAGACCGGTTCCACCGACAAACATGCACTAGTTGCATAAGGTGGCTGGCGGGTGTCTGTCTCTCCCACTTTAGTCGGATCGGATTCGATGAAAAGGGTCCTTATGAAGGGTAAATAGCAATTGGCATATCACGTTGTGGTTCATGCGTAGGTAAGAAACGTTCTTGCTAGAAACCCATAGCAGCCACGTAAAACATGCAAACAACAATTAGAGGACGTCTAACTTGTTTTTGCAGGGTATGCTATGTGATGTGATATGGCCAAAAGGATGTGATGAATGATATATGTGATGTATGAGATTGATCATGTTCTTGTAATAGGATTCACGACTTGCATGTCGATGAGTATGACAACCGGCAGGAGCCATAGGAGTTGTCTTTATTTTTTGTATGACATGCGTGTCATTGAAGAACGCCATGTAAATTACTTTACTTTATTGCTAAACGCGTTAGCCATAGAAGTAGAAGTAGTCGTTGGCGTGACAACTTCATGAAGACACGATGATGGAGATCATGATGATGGAGATCATGGTGTCATGCCGGTGACAAGATGATCATGGAGCCCCGAAGATGAAGATCAAAGGAGCTATATGATATTGGCCATATCATGTCACTACTCTTATTTGATTGCATGTGATGTTTATCATGTTTATACATCTTATTTGCTTAGAACGACGGTAGTAAATAAGATGATCCCTCATTAAAATTTCAAGAAGTGTTCTCCCCTAACTGTGCACCGTTGCTACAGTTCGTCGTTTCGAAGCACCACGTGATGATCGGGTGTGATAGATTCTTACGTTCACATACAACGGGTGTAAGACAGTTTTACACAGCGAAAACACTTAGGGTTAACTTGACGAGCCTAGCATGTACAGACATGGCCTCGGAACACGGAGACCGAAAGGTCGAGCATGAGTTGTATAGTAGATACGATCAACATGAAGATGTTCACCGATGATGACTAGTCCGTCTCACGTGATGATCGGACACGGCCTAGTTTGACTCGGATCATGTAATCACTTAGATGACTAGAGGGATGTCTATCTGAGTGGGAGTTCATAAGATGAACTTAATTATCCTGAACATAGTCAAAAGACCTTTTGCAAATTATGTCGTAGCTCGCGCTATAGTTCTATTGTTTAGATATGTTCCTAGAGAAAATATAGTTGAAAGTTGATAGTAGCGATTATGCGGACAGTAGAAAGCTTATGTCCTTAATGCACCGCTCAGTGTGCTGAACCCCAAACGTCGTTTGTGGATGTTACGAACATCGGACATACACGTTTTGATAACTACGTGATAGTTCAATTAAATGGTTTAAGTAGAGGCACCAAAGATGTTTTCGAAACGTCGCGGAACATATGAGATGTTTCGAGGGCTGAAATTGAGATTTCAGGCTCGTGCCCACGTCAAGAGGTATGAGACCTCCGACGATTTTCTTAGCCTGTAAACTAAGGGAGAAAAGCTCAATCGTTGAGCTTGTGCTCAGATTGTCTGAGTACAACAATCACTTGAATCAAATGGGAGTTAATCTTCCAGATTAGATAGTGATGTTTCCCCAAAGTCATTGCCACCAAGCTGCTAGAGCTTCGTGATGAACTATAACATATCAGGGATAGATATGATGATCCTTGAAGTGTTCGTGATGTTTGACACCGCGAAAGTAGAAATCAAGAAGGAGCATCAATTGTTGATGGTTGGTGAAACCACTAGTTTCAAGAAGGGCAAGGGAAAGAAGGGATACTTCATGAAACGGCAAATCAGCTGCTGCACCAATGAAGAAACCCGAGGTTGAACCCAAACCCGAGACTAAGTGCTTCTGTAATAAGGGGAACAACCACTGGAGCAAGATTACCCTAGATACTTGGTAGATGAGAAGGCTGGCAAGGTCGATAGAAGTATATTGGATATACATTATGTTAATGTGTACTTTACTAGTACTCCTAGTAGCACTAGGGTATTAGATACCGGTTCAGTTGCTAAGTGTTAGTAACTCGAAATAAAAGCTATGGAATAAACGGAGACTAGCTAAAGGTGAGATGACGATATGTGTTGGAAATATTTCCAAGGTTGATCAAATATCGTACGCTCCCTCTACCATCGAGATTGGTGTTTGCGTTGAGCATAGACATGATTGGATTATGTCTATCGAAATACGGTTATTCATTTAAGGAGAATAATGGTTACTCTGTTTATTTGAATAATACCTTCAATGGTCTTACACCTGAAATGAATGGTTTATTGAATCTCGATCGTAGTGATACACATGTTCATGCCAAAAGATAGTAATGATAGTACCACCTACTTGTGGCACTGCTGTGTAAGTCATATTGGTATAAAACGCATGAAGAAGCTCCATGTTGATGGATCTTTGGACTCACTCGTTTTTGAAAAGTTTGAGACATGCGAACCATGTCTATTGGTATATATGCATGAAGAAACTCCATGCAAATGGACCGTTTGAACTCACTTGATTTTGAATTACTTGAGATATGCAAATCATACCACATGGGCAAGATGACTGAAAAGCCTCGGTTTCAGTAAGATGGAACAAGATAGCAACTTGTTGGAAGTAACACATTTTGATGTGTGCAGTCCAATAAGTGCTGAGGCATGCAGTGAATATCGTTATGTTCTTACTTCACAGATGATTCGAGTAGATGTTAAGAATATTTACTTGATGAAACACAAGTCTGAATTATTGAATGGTTCAAGTAATTTCAGAGTGAAGTAGAAGATCATTGTGACAAGAGGATAAAATGTCTATGATATGATCATAGAGATGAATATCTAAGTTACGAGTTTTGGCACACAATTAAGACATTGTGGAAATTGTTTCACAATTAATACCGCCTGGAACACCATAGTGTGATGGTGTATCCGAACATCATAGTTGCACCCTATTGGATATGGTGCATACCATGATGTCTCTTATCGAATTACCACTATCGTTCATGGGTTAGGCATTAGAGACAACCACATTCACTTTAAATAGGGCACCACGTAATTCCGTTGAGACGACACCGTTTGGAGAAACCTAAGTTGTCGTTTCTTAAAGGTTTGGGGCTGTGACGCTTATGTGAAAAAGTTTCAGGATTGATAAGCTCGAACCCAAAGTGGATAAAATACATCTTCATAGGACACCCAAAACAGTTGGGTATACCTCCTAATTCAGATCCGAAAGCAATATGAATTGTTTCTAGAATCGGGTCCTTTCTCGAGGAAAGGTTTCTCTCGAAAGAGTTGAGTGGGAGTATGGTGGAGACTTGATGAGGTTATTGAACCATCACTTCAACCAGTGTGTAGCAGGGCACAGGAAGTTGTTCCCGTGGCACCTACACCAATTGAAGTGGAAGCTTATGATATTGATCATGAAGTTTCGGATCAAATCACTGCCGTACCTCGTAGGGTGACAAGGATACGTACTACTTCAGAGTGGTACGGTAATCCTGTCTTGGAAGTCATGTTGCTAGACAACAATGAACCTACGAGCTATGGAGAAGCGATGGTGGGCCCGGATTCCGATAAATGGCTTGAGGCCATAAAATCCGAGAGAGGATCCATGTATGAAAACAAAGTGTAGACTTTGGCAGAACGGCTCGATGGTCGTAAGGCTAATGAGTACAGATGGATTTCAAAAGGAAGACGGACAATGATGGTAAATGTCACCATTAAGAAAGCTCGACTTGTCGTTAAGATGTTTTCCGACAAGTTCAAGGAGTTGACTACGATGAGATTTTCTCACTCGTAGCGATGCTAAGAGTCTGTCGGAATCATGTTAGCATTAGCTGCATTTATGAAATCTGGCAGACAGATGTCAAAACGAGTTTCCTTACCAGTTTTCGTAAGGAAAGGTTGTATGTAATACAATCAGAAAGTTTTTGTCGATCCTAAGGATGCTAAAAGGTATGTTAGCTCCAGCGATCCTTCTAAGGACTGGAGTGAGCATCTCGGAGTTGGAATGTATGCTTTGATGACGATCAAAGATTTTGGGTTTGTACAAAGTTTATGAGAAACTTGTATTTCCAAAGAAGTGAGTGGGAGCACTATAGAATTTCTGATGAGTATATGTTATTGACATATTGTTGATCAGAAATGAAGTAGAATTTCTAGAAAGCATATAGGGTTATTTGAAAGGTGTTTTTCAATAGAAAACCTGGATTAAGCTACTTGAACATTGAGCATCAAGATCTATAAGGATAGATCAAAATGCTTAATAATACTTTCAAATGAGCACATGCCTTGACGTGATCTTGAAGGTGTTCAAGATGGATCAGTCAAAGAAGGAGTTCTTGCCTGAGTTGTAAGGTATGAAGTTAAGACTTAAAGCTCGACCATGGCAGAATAGAGAGAAAGGAACGAAGGTCGTCCCCTATGCTTAAGACATAGGCTCTACAGTATGCTATGCTGTGTACCGCACCTGAAGTGTGCTTTACCATGAGTCAGTCAAGGGGTACAAGAGTGATCCAAGAATGGATCACAGGACAGCGGTCAAAGTTATCCTTAGTAACTAGTGGACTAAGGAATTTTCTCAATTATGGAGGTGGTAAAAGAGTTCGTCGTAAAGGTTACGTCGATGCAAGCTTAACACCTATCCAGATAGCTCTAAGTAGAGATACCGGATACATATAATGGAGCAACAATTTAGAATAGCTCCAAGTAGAACAGTTATTTGGAATTGGTCCAAATAGAGCGTGGTAGCTGCATCTAGGAGATGACATAGAGATTTGTAAAGCACATACGGATCTGAAAGGTTCAGACCCGTTGACTAAAACCTCTCTCACAAGAAACATGATCAAACATAAAACTCATTGAGTGTTAATCACATAGTGATGTGAACTAGACTACTAACTCTAGTAAACTCTTGGGTATTAGTCACATGGCGATGTGACCTGTGAGTGTTAATCACATGGCGATGTGAACTAGATTATTGACTCTAGTGCAAGTGGGAGACTGTTGGAAATATGCCCTAGAGGCAATAATAAAAGTATTGTTATTATATTTCCTTGTTCATGATAATTGTCTTTTATTCATGCTATAACTGTATTATCCGGAAATCGTAATACACGTGTGAATATATAGACCACAATATGTCCCTAGTGAGCCTCTAGTTGACTAGCTCGTTGTGATCAACAGATAGTCATGGTTTCCTGGCTATGGACATTGGATGTCGTTGATAACGGGATCACATCATTAGGAGAATGATGTGATGGACAAGACCCAATCCTAAGACTAGCACAAAAGATCGTGTAGTTCATTTGCTAGAGCTTTGCCAATGTCAAGTATCTCTTCCTTTGACCATGAGATCGTGTAACTCCTGGATACCGTAGGAGTGCTTTGGGTGTATCAAACGTCACAACGTAACTGGGTGACTATAAAGGTGCACTACAGGTATCTCCGAAAGTATCTATTGTTTTATGCGGATCGAGACTGGGATTTGTCACTCCGTGTAAACGGAGAGGTATCTCTGGGCCCACTCGGTAGGACATCATCATATGCGCAATGTGACCAAGGATTTGATCACGGGATGATGTGTTACGGAACGAGTAAAGTGACTTGCCGGTAACGAGATTGAACGAAGTATTGGATACCGACGATCGAATCTCGGGCAAGTAACATACCGATAGACAAAGGGAATTGAATACGGGATTGATTAAGTCCTTGACATCGTGGTTCATCCGATGAGATCATCGTGGAACATGTGGGAGCCATCATGGGTATCCAGATCCCGCTGTTGGTTATTGACCGGAGAACGTCTCGGTCATGTCTACATGTCTCCCGAACCCGTAGGGTCTACACACTTAAGGTTCGATGACGCTAGGGTTATAAAGGAAGCTTGTATGTGGTAACCGAATGTTGTTCGGAGTCCCGGATGAGATCCCGGACGTCACGAGGAGTTCCGGAATGGTCCGGAGGTAAAGATTTATATATGGGAAGTCCTGTTTTGGTCACCGGAAAAGTTTCGGGCAATATCGGTAATGTACCGGGACCACCGGGATGGTCCCGGGGGTCCACCAAGTGGGGCCACCTGCCCCAGAAGGCTGCGTGGGCCAAGTGTGGGAGGGGACCAGCCCCTAGGTGGGCTGGTGCGCCCCCCACAAGGGGTCCAAGGCGCAAGAGAGAGTGGGAGGGGGCAAACCCTAGTCCAGATGGGCCTTAAGGCCCACCTAGTGTGCGCCTCCCCTCTCTCCCCCTCTTGGGCGCCTCCCCAAGTCCCATCTAGGGCTGGCCGCACCCCTTGGGGTGGGAAACCCTAAAGGGGGCGCAGCCCCCTTCTCCCCTATATAAATAGAGGCCTGGGGCTGCCCATAACACATGAGAACTTCTCCTCTCGTTGGTGTAGCCCTGCCTCTCCTCCTCCTCCTCTCCCATGGTGCTTGGCGAAGCCCTGCGGGATTGCCACGCTCCTACACCACCACCATGCCGTTGTGCTGCTGCTGGATGGAGTCTTCCTCAACCTCTCCCTCTCTCCTTGCTGGATCAAGGCGTGGGAGACGTCACCGGGCTGTACGTGTGTTGAACGCGGAGGTGCCGTCCGTTCGGCACTTGATCATCGGTGATCTGAATCACGACGAGTACGACTCCATCAACCCCGTTCACTTGAACGCTTCCGCTTAGCGATCTACAAGGGTATGTAGATGCACTCTCCTTCTACTCGTTGCTGGTCTCTCCATAGATAGATCTTGGTGATTCGTAGGAAAATTTTGAATTTCTGCTACGTTCCCCAAAACTTTGGGGCTGGCGGAACCTTGGACCCTGTAACAGGGAAGTGCATTTGGACGAACGATCAAATGGACATACCAGTCAGTAAGCTTAAGCAGTATATCAAAGCAGCGCAGGAAGGGACGTTCTTTCCAGACAGAGAGAACGACGAGCTCACAATGGCCCTCAGGAATCCTGAGCACCCTGGACGGACACGAGGCATGCCAGGCTCCATTCCGTAGAAGGTTGGGTTTCCGGACGCAAGCGGTTACAAATCCCATGGGAGGAGGAAAAAAGTGCAGCAGACCCAAATGCAGGCGCTGCAAGCAAGGGTAGACGCGATAGAGGAACGAGAAGCAAATCGCAGCAAACGTACTGCCGAAGCCTCCCCCGAAGCTACCCCGCCATCTCAGCGCAGAAGCAGCGTGGCTTCCACCGAGCTGCTTCAGCCGGAGCATGCCTTGACGGCTCCTGCCAGCTATCCCGTGGATGCTATCACAGAGTCTCAAAATTGCCACCTTATGACGCAATGGATGAATTTTAAGGTCAAGGCGGCTGTTGGCTCTGTTTATCCTACTGAACCCGGTGCAACTTTTCACTGCCGGCCGATTCTAGAAGGATATGCTAGGGTGATGGTGGATGAGATAACGGAGGGATTTGAGGACCTCCAGCTTGACTACCCTACCGGTGAAGGGGAGACTCGGCTGGGGTCTGCTCTGAAGACTCCATGCCTATGGCGGAAGGAGCTCATCATCCTTCCGAACTGAATGCCTCCGCCTCCTCCTCCTCCTCCGGCGAGTCAGGGCACTCCGCCTCCTCCACCGCCTCCTCCTCCGGCGAGTGACGATCAGGGCCCTCGGCCGGCTCCTTCTCCGGCGCGTGGCGGCACTCCGCCTCCTTCTCCGCCTGCACCGACGCGCCTGAGCAGCCAGCCTCCTCCTTCTCCGCTTCGTCAGCAAGGGCGGAAGAGACCTGCCGCTGCTCCAGCTGCTCCGACGCGTCGTAGTCCTTCTCCTCCGCCTCGTAAGCAAGTAAAGAAGACAACCGCTCCGTCTGCTCGGTCGGCGTCTAGCAGTACAACCAGAGGCGGGAGGACATATATATTCGGTCCTTCTCTGAAGACTCCAGAGAAGTTACCATATGAGAGGACCCCGGAGGAGAACGCCGAGATCGCGCGAACCGAAGTGGATGACTGGTTTCAAGGGTTGAAAGCAAAGAGACATCCACCTCCGGAGGAGAACGTAGATCGGGTGAAAGTGAAGCGCACTCTGGTTGCCCTGACAAAACCACCGAAGTCTCCGCCGAAAGGAAACTATGACCGCATTATTGGAAAGGCATTTGCCGAAGCGGAGCGGTCGGGAAGTACTGTCAGTGATCAAAGGCTGAAAGAACGACGAGCTGGGAAACAAATTGCCCAGCTCGGCGAACAAGCGAAGCAATCGTGCCCCCCTCTCAAGGTGCCTATCCACAACGTCGCTAATGATCCGAGGATGGTGCCCGGTTATAGCAATCTTGCAGATTACCTGCCCGACGAAGTACATCATGAACCCATGGACATGCAGATACAAAGATACGAGTACGGGAAGCCTCTCGTCAAAGATGAAAGATCTCTATCAACGATGATGCAAAGATTGCATGATTGGTACTTGAAAATCTGCAGAGACTCTGGGGGGAGGAGTACTTTGTATGTGAAAGTTAAAAAGGAGCATGACCTCGTTCGAATTGATCTGTTGCCTGTTCCATTTGAGGAGTTCTATCAGTTTTTCAATAAATTGGCCCTCGATAAAACAACGGTCGCCTGCTACTGTCTGTAAGTAGTACTACTTCTGTCATTAAGTTTCTCTATATAGCTTAGCTCTTTCATTGCATGTATTTATAAGCATCCTCACTATATTAGGCAGATTGAAGATCGCCGAATTGAAGAAAAGACAAGTCGGTGATATTGGGTTCATTAACACATATCTCATAGATGCAACTCAAGTTAAATTTCATGCCGCAGCTACCGAGGCCAACTTGCTACGATCGTTCGTAATAAATCAAAACAAAGATATAATACTCTTTCCTTACAACTTCAAGTGAGTGTTACTGTCTTGTGCGTATTCGGTTTCCCTTATATATTAGTCAAGGTTATAGTAATGTAATTGATGAGTTATGCATGCGTGTGCAGTTTCCACTATATTCTCCTACAGATTAAGCTTGAGCAGGGACTAGTAACCTTCTTAGACTCAAGACGAAAAGATCCCCAGGACTATGCAGACATGACTCAAATACTCGAGAAGTAAGTTAAATCAATCATTATCCACCATATCAGCAACTTTGTTCATTTCCTGATATATCAAGTAATTGTTTTCTTTGTCCGGCAGGGTTTGGAGAAAATTCACCAGAAAAACTCTGGGACTGCCGAAGGAGCTGCAATTTAGACACCCGAAAGTAAGTACTATAGTAGCATTTTAAGCGCATCTACTAGTCATTCAAGCGCTAATTTCATCAATACCATTTGGCTTGCTTATCAGTTTGATTAACCTCTATTTCTTGTAAAGTGATTGTGGCAGGAACAAGGGAATGATTTCTGTGGATACTATGTTTGCGAGTCCATCCGCCACACGACCTGTGATCGGGGCTACACTGAAGAACAATATGAAGTACGTAAATAACAACATTCACAATTTTATTTTATTACCATCATTTGTGTTGATTTCATTCATTCATATATATATGTATTGACCCCCTTCTTTAAATTAGATGTTTCGGAAGCGGGATGAACTCCTAGCACCAGCTCACATGTGAGCGGTTCAAGAGGAATTGGTGGCATTCTTTCTTGACCACGTGATCCCTGAAGACGGAGAATTCTATGTGGACCCTGAGTCCGTATGATTATATTTGTAAGAGATAATTATTGTATATATGTAGCCGGTAGTGTCAGATAGATATACGAGAACTTGTTGTTCGACCAATCTCTCGGAGAAGGAGAGGTGGTCGATATCACTTCTCTCTGTATGCATATATGTTCATGACGATCTTCTGTTTCCTTCGTTTGCTTACTAGCTAGCCAGCGTGTCTAGTCCTCTCTATACGTATGTATAGTACGTAGCGTCGACCAAGCACGGACATAAGAGAGGACACTTCTCTCTATTAATTATAGCTAGATAACACAATATATGAAACACCTAAATTAACCCCCCAAAACCCCCAACCCCCCCCCCCTTCAAAAAGAACTAAAACCCCAGCGACAGAAATGCTGACGCGTGGATGCCTATTGGTCCCGGTTGGTGCCACCAACCGGGACCAAAGGGTCTCCTGCCTGGGCTCTGCGCACTGCCCACGTGGAGGCCCATCAGTCCCGGTTCTGGATTGAACCGGGACTAAAGGGTCGGGGCATTAGTACCGACACTTTAGTCCTGGTTCAGGAACCGGGACTAAAGGCCCTTACGAACCGGGACTATAGGCCCTTTTTCTACCAGTGCTCTCGTGGGCGTCTTACTGGCATGTTCTTGCGAGGCGGCACCATTGACGCAGCACTTGCTTTTCGTGGACGTCTGGCGAAGAGGTTCGTAGAGGAAGCACCTTGCGGGGATCACGGCCCTGTCGATGGATCCTGCGGCGGAGCGAGACAGGAGGCGGGGATCACGACCCCGACGATGGATCCGGCGACGGAAGGAGGCAGGAGGCGGGGATGACGACCCCGACGATGGATCCGGCAACGGAGGGAGGCAGGAGGCGGGGATGACGACCCCAACGATGGATCCGGCGACAGAAGGAACGAGGAGGCGGCGGCGGATCCGTCGCCGGCCAATCACGGCGCCGCGGGCTCCCTCGCTCCGGCTGCCGCCATCGCTCGCTCGCCCGCGACGGCTGCCTCCGGCGGTAGGAAGCGAGTCGGATTGGGGCTGGGTCGGTCGTGGACGCATCGCGCCTTATAGGGGGCGAGGGTAACAGAATAATATTCTGTTACCGGTAACAGAATAGTCGAGCCCTATATATATATATTTGGTATTGTAGATGTTGGTATTTTTTAACATAAATTTGGTCAAACTTTGCAAAGTTTGACTGGACATAAATCTAATATGCAGAGTAAAAAGGATCGAAGGGAGTATTTTAGTTCTAGATACATCCATATCCGAGACAAGTAATTCTGAACGGTTGGAGTACCACTTAATGGGTTGATTAGAAACAACACGACTGCGGCAGAATGTAGGTTGGAGATATGTGGATGACGGGGGATGGTGATAGATAGCGAGATATGGAATATCATGGAAGTGGACAATGTGCATGCTTTTTCCAACTTTTACGCTGGTTTCTTTTTTGTAGAAAAGGAAGAATCACTCCGGCCTCTGCATCTGGAAGATACATGCAGCCATATTATTTATTATTCACAAAGACCTTACAAAGAAATACAACAGTAAGCTCGAGGCCACCATCTAGACGACACCTGTCGCTACTTCTATCCTTTTGATGAAGATGTGCCGAATGTCCGCGCCAAATACCAAACAGACATCTCACAAAAGTCGAACATCTAACGCCGGATGCCCCATCCAAAGCCACATAGGCGGGACTGGATAACACTCTGGTCCGGCGCACTCTCAGTGAGTACCACACGCACACGCTGCAAAGGGCTGTCACCTCTGTCTTCCCTCGAGCCATCCTCAAAGCATGTACTGACGTATCGACCTTATCAGGCCTCTCTGCCATCGACGCCACCACAAAGCCAGACAACGTCGACCTCCTGCGCGTGTCCATCGCCACACATCTGACGCCAAGCCTCCATTGCTCCATGCCACCGAGAACCGCCGCCATGAATATGTAGAAATAAACACCGCTCCACCGAAGAAGCCATCCGCTGGTGCCTCGAGCCCGAGTGCAACTCCAAGAATGCCGCCCCCAAGGGGGTAACGACACATGAATGCCGCCGTCATCCGATCAGCTGATCTAGGGTTTCCCCTGGAGGTACTGGGTGGGGTTGGGAGCTTCACCTCGATGATGCCTTCATAAAGGAAACGATGATAAGGGCATCGTCATCACCGGCTCCGGCCAATGACAGAAGATCAAGTTTTCACCTGGATTAGTCCCAAGAAATTCACTCGACAACCTGTGCACTGTCTCGACCGCCTTCAAAGCCTCAGATCTACTGCCTGAATGCGCCACCACTGGAGCCTGCGAGGAGGGCTCCCACCCCACCTTGCCAAACCGCAAGAGCCGCCGAGATGGATCCCGCACGCTCATCACCGTCTCTGATCTAAACCAATCCACGGCAAAACCACGAGATCGGCGATGCAGATTCGCCTTGGATAGGGACAGCACCACGCCATGCCGCTGCGGGAAGCCACCTTCCAGGGCCGCCGCCCCGGGATCCAGCCGCCGGCCACCGCGACCAAGGCCGCCATGACCTTGCGAGCCCATCGAACGACCGACGCCACCAGATCTTCCTCGGAGCCTAGCAGCTCCGTCGCCCCCCCCCCCCCCCCCCCCGCCCAGCACCACGTCGCTGCCTTGCACCGTCGCCTAAGACAACGCGCCGCCGCGATGCAGATTAGGGGAAAGCTCCCCAGCGCCATGGGTGACCCGCCTCACCGATCTGGCGCGGGAGGGAAGAGAAGAGAGCCTCGACCGCCGCTATCAACCGCCTGGGGCTTCGCCCGTCGACCTCCTCTAGCGGTGGCGGAGGGGAAGGGGAGGATGAACGTGCCTGGCGGCGGGGGCTATGGTTTCCACCCGAGCCGCCCTAGCGGGAGGGCGACGCGGGGCTAGCAAAAAAAAACCGAATCAAACATTTTACCTTTATGCTGGTTTCTAACTTCTGATTTATTTCAAAGGGTTTTTTTTTTGCACAAAAAGCACTAAAAAACATCAGAGGTGACAGGAGGAGAGGTGGTAACCATTATGACGGCAGACCCTCCCCCCTATAGTTGGGATACGTACTCCTCATCTCCTATATGTCGTCGAAATGAAATCGTCAATGAAATCAACTTCTATGTCGTCGAAATGAAATCGTCAGAGTTCATGCTTTGCATGTCAAAAATAATAAAAAATTCTTGGTGTGTGTGCTTACATGTAATAAGTACAAGGAGAAAAGAAACATTCAAACTGAAATCTTGGGGGAGGGATGCGAGTATGCAAAATCAGGGGGTAACCACCTTCGTTTTTTAGTCCTGTACAAGTGTGTTTTCCTTTTGTTGTTTTCCATTCCTTCTCCGAGAAGATTACTAAGTATAGCTGAGGAGGCCAAACAACGCTAAGATCACGGCGTAATTACATAGAAGCCCTTCTGTGCTACTAGTCCCTCGCCGTTCCTCGTCTCCTGGTCCACCGACGACTCGACGGTGCCGGCGCCGTCGTCACCGTGTACCTTCCGTATCTTCTTCTTCGCGGAGGCGGAGGATGATGTCACCGGGGCCGTGGCGGCGTACAGCTCAGACAGCAGGCGGTGCCTCTTCCTCGCCCTCCTGTCCAGCTCCATCGACCCCAGCGAGGGCGCCGTCTCCTTGACGATCGGCCGAGGCTCCTCCTCGGCCTCCACGGGGACCTGGCAGCACGAGCTCGCAGACCGCCTCGAGGAGAACGGCGTGGCCGCAGACGCCGTCGCGGCGTCCTCGAAGGCCCGCTCCTCCTTCGACTCCTCGTCCACCACGGCGAGGTCCTCGCGGCGGGAGCTCGGGAACCGCCGCGAGTATGATGACGTGTCGGCGGACGCCGCCACCTCCTCCTCGTCGTCACCGCGTAGCTTTAGCAGCAGGTCGGCGGCGGCCAGTTCCGCGGCCGTGAAGAGGCCCCCGAGCCAGTACAGCTCGCTCTCCGGCCCGCGGCCGACGGCGAGCGACGACATGGCGCGCACAGCGGGAGATCGATCGCTTCTCGAGAGGCTTGGGGATGCGCCGTCCGGAGATTTCTGGGTTGCAACTAGCTGGGTGGACGCGGGAGACGAACATAGGGTCGGACGGACGGAGACGTGGGCTGCACGGGCGGCTTTATAGCGGGGAGGCGGCTGATCATCCGTGGGCGTCGGCCTCGCGCGTGGCCGCGGCAGGAGACGTAACGTCGGTGGTGGTGGGGAAGCAGCGATGACACTGCCTCGTGGGGCCCGTGGCCTGGTCTGGGTGGTGGGGAATGGACCCGGTCACGTGAACGTTGGGTGGGCGGCGGCTGGGGCGAGCTGGTTGACGTGATGTCTGGTGGTGTGGCTCGAGACGGAGATGCAGATAAGGTGGTCGTGGTCGGCTTGTGCCACCTGCCACGTACACGTGTATTGGATCCTAAAATGGTTCAGGAACAAATATGCTTGTATCGCCTTAAAAAAAAATTCGTATCAGTCTGTCATGCTCCTTGGTAACAAAATATAAGACGTTTTTACATGCTAAACTAGCCTAATAAACGTTTTGTTTTGTAGTACAGAGGTGGTACTGCTTTTTGAGGGGTCATTCATATAGTATGCAGTACGCTTGCGTGCAAGCTTGTAGGTGTACATCGTATAGCAAAGAAGCCAAGAGGATAAAATGACGGTACAAGTCAGTACAACTTGTGTTTTGGTGACCGATATATGTGTGCTGATCGCAGCAGGGGCGACAGTACAGCAACACCAAGAAGCCGCGAGAGATACGCTGCTTTTTTCTTCTTTATTTTTGAGGATACGAGAGACATGCTGCTAGGGAGTATTTTAGTGTGGTGTGGCCGGGGAAGGAAGGAACGAAGGAAGGAAAAGTAGACGGTCCATCCGAAACCGTCACCGTCTTCCGCTATAATCAGCAATCAGTTTTAATTTCCTTTTCCTCTCCCACAAGGAATTGCACGATAGCTGGTCGACGCGCGCCTTTGCTCGTAAGCTTTGTGTGTTTGTTCTTCTTGCAGTTTGCTTGACACAATCGTCAAGCTCAACGCCGGCGGCATGCTACTCCTACGTCTTCTTTCCGTCCTTTCTGGAGCTGAAGATGCTGCTGCTTAATCCCAGCCCAGGTCATCGTGTTCGTGCCAAAGCTGCTACGCATGCCAACTGTGGCTGCAACGTGCCTGACTGTGCCTGCACAGACCGGGGACAGCTTGCCATCCGATCGGAGACACCTTTGTGCGCACTGCTCATCGGCCCACAGGATCCACAGTTGACTGTACTGTCCATGGACCGACTCGGCCAGCTCCCGTTGTGCCGACACCGCTCTCAACAGCTACCGAATCGATTGATCCTACACTTTTTACCAGCTTCCTGGCTGAATGCCTAGTAGGTATGCTCCCTCCCTTCTACTCCGTCCGTACCAAAATAAGTGTCTTAATTTTGTATTAACTCTAGTATAAAGTTATATTAAGTTTGAGACATTTATTTTAGGACAGAGGAAGTATAATTTATAATATAGTGCATATAGATTTTTCTGAAATGTCAATCCTCACAAAATTGGCCAAGTTTATGAAGAAAAATATATACATCTACGATGCCAAATACTCCCTCCATTCCTAAATAATTGTCTTTCTAGACATTTCAAATGGCTATCACATACGGATGTATGTAGACATATTTTAGAGTGTAGATTCACTCATTTTGTTCCGTATGTAGTCATTTGTTGAAATATCTAGAAAGACAAATATTTAGAAACGGAGGAAGTATAACATTAGATTCATCATAAGATGTAGTTTCATATTTCATATATTCGGTATCGTAGATATAACATTTTCTCTATAAATTTGGTCAAATTTTGTAAAGTTTGCTTTTAAAAGAAAAACCATACATATACTACATTATGGAATGGAGGGAGTACTTTAGACTTGAAAGGAAAATAAAATAAAATATACCGTTTCTTCTGAAACCAGTTAATTAGTTTGTGGTGGGATATATGACTGGACCTTATCATATCCATGCGGAATTGGATAGCAGGTACATATGGGCAATCCCATCTGCATGATCATCTTTTAGCTGCCACACAGGGCTAGCATACTCAGATTTTCATTATTTTAGGACAAGTTTGGAACAAGGAAAGAACACGTGAACTCTGGAGGATATGATTCTTATAGAATATTTTTTTTCTATCTTTTTTTGCGAACAATTTTTTTTGTATCGTTTGGAACAAAAGAATTGATATCTTATGATATATATATATATATATATATATATATATATATATATATATATATATATATATATATATAGGGAAAATCCATCCTACCACCCGGTGGTAGTTACCCCACATGTCTCATATACTAGCATGTGGTACTATATATACTATTTTTTTATTTTAAATATGTTTATATACTATATTTAAGATATTTCAAAACAAGTTACATGAACAAATTGCATATGAGCCCATAGTTTTTGTTATATTTGTGAAATACGTACATATTTGTACGTAAAAAAGAGCATACTCAAAAAATGGTACATACTACCTAAAAATTTGTATATATACTACCTAATCATTGTTATATACTACATACTACACGTACATACTCTCGGTTTCGACAGATACTACATACAACATACAAAACGCAAGTGGTGGTAACTACCACTGCTTGTAGGAAACATTTGTCCTATATATATATATATATAATTTCTTATATAAATGTTATCTGAACATGGCTATTACATAGGAACATGTTTTGTTTTCTCTACGTCTACTATATTCTTGTGTTTTCCCCATGTGACATCCAAACGGCAACTTTAGACTTTTCTTGGTTTTGGTTCCTATAGAAATCAAAGATACATGACATCTCAATTCCTCAATACGTCTTTCTATTCCTATATTTTGAGTTGTTGGATTTCTGAGTATTTTTCGAAAATGTTCCAGCTTATTCTAGTGCTAACAGGCGGGGTATCATCTAAACTTATTTTTATGACAATGCAGGAGATTTGCCATTGAGATTGGATACATGACACCTGAAAGACCCCCCCCCCCCCACCCCGCCGCCGCCCCCCGAACCGTACAATCTGTTATATAGACCATGAAGCGCCATCCATGTCCAGACATTTCATCAAAAAGTTTGTGTTTCCATTTCTTTCCATTAGTACATGATCCATGCAAACCAAAACATTTCACTTTGTCTCTTATGATTCCGCGGAGGAGAAAAGACCACTTAGGAGCCGTATCAATTTGGGTCATTCTTCTGGTTTCCATCTACCATTCCACATGTACCCTTTTGTTTACGACCAACCGATTGTTACAGAAAAAAAACATTTGGGGTCCTGAGTCTCATGTTTGTTTGTAATAAAGTGACAATCTTGTAATACATTAAACCCATATATATTTAATTCTGCCCCCTTGGCCGCGTGATTTGCTAGGTGACACTTATGTGAACCTCGTAGTACATTCCAAATACACCCTCCAATCCATATTAATTGACGTTGGTTTAGCATAAAGTTAGTATAACTTTATACTAAACCAGGGTCAATTAATATGGTTCGGAGGGAGTACAATTTTCTAGTACTGCCCACTATTCTTTATCCTCTTGCTGTCTTGAATTTGTGTTTCTAATGCTCAAACTATTAGATTTAGCTAATATCTACGCTATTAACATCACATAAGCCCACTTACTGTGCCTAGGTTTACCTCGATTTTGCGTTATATGTTGTCCTTTCTCGTTAAGGGCATGTGCATCTCAGAAATAATGTGATCTCTGGTGAATGAAAGGCTGCGGTCAAGGGTTGATTATTTTTTGCCTAATTTGAACTACCTTGGCCTGGTTATCTCTGCTAGCTGCATCGAAAGATAGAACACTGTAGTCATGCATGGTCATGTCCCTTCTTCTCTTGGGAAGAGTGGTGTGTTTGATAGAGAGGTTTGGGCTCCGCCTCCATTTGGTCTGGCAAAATCTAATGCTGGCGTGGTGCATGGTACCTCCTTTGCTGTATCAGCTTGCTGTCGTGTGATGCTAAGAGCAACACTGTTATTTCAACTTGGGATATGTTGTTGTTTGAAGTCGAGCTTCAAGAGTGCTTGCGAGGTCTTTAGCTGGTGTTGGATCTTCTCCCTTGTTTGATAAGTCTGCTTATGTTGATCCAGAGAAAGAAGCCTTGGGTTTGATGCAATGCCTCCAAGATTTCAATTTAAGGAGGATTAGTCAAGGTGTCAATATAGTAGCGCATCAAGTTGCTCTGTTTGGTAAGGGGGTGAGGAGCATGGTGCGTTGATCGATGAGGTTCCTTCATGGATGTAGAAACTAGCTAGTAGATGTCGACTGTATGAACAAAGATATGAAGTTTCAAAAAAACGTCCACCCTGGTTTTCTGGTCTCCTTGACAACTTGTATCTTCCTATATGGCACTGTCCTGGGGCACTGAAAATTAGATTGCCATCTTGGAGATGCATGTCCGGCAGCATAATGGAAGGAAAATTGACCAAGAGTGGCAGAATTACAACACCAAATTGTTGGATTGCCATCGTATGATCTTCTCTGGCAATAACAGACGCTGAAATCGATCGAACTACAAGGTACGTAACTGAGAATGATCCATCGTTCAGATCATTTCAACCTGAAGAATTAAACAAATTTATATGTAGTCATCAGTCATGATCGGTAACAGTCACACCTTAGCGGTCAAAGATAAGCTCGTTGGATTTAATAGGACATCACGTACATGTGCAAGATCTAATGAAACTCTCGCATGAACGGCTTTGCCTGCCTACCTCCAGGACTCGCTTGGAAGCTTCTAGAACATTCCATTTATCCCCACCATTGTCTCTGCTTCAGCAGCTACCGTCAGTCACTCCTTCATGTTGCATGAAAGAAACTGGACTCGCCTAAATCGACCAAACCAGTATGGCGAGGCAGCGCTTAATTAGATCGGAACCTCGCTGCCTCGCCGTAGTAAGAAGCCTGTACCGCCATTCCGCCTGGGCGCCACCAGGCACCAGCCGGCAGCTCGTGCTAGGTCCTCCACAAATTCTTTTGATCAAGTACACCGCAAGCATCCCTGACCACATACGCGCCGGGAATTGAAGTCCAGACCAGTGCTCTTACTACGAATTTCTCAGATCGTGGATCGAATCGCACTCGCATCAGCCTCTGAATAGTTAATTGCGAAAATTGCATGCACGCGCGGGCGCAATCGAAATCGATCGGCCTCGCCTCGCCGCGCTGCACAGAGCTACCTAACCGAAGCCAAGGCCGGACCTGATCTGATCCTCGTCGCTGCGCACGGAGATCATCGATAAGCAGTAGGAGGTAGGAAAACACGGTAGGAGACGACAAATCAGTTCTGAAATCAGAAGCCGTCATGATCAACAGTTCGACACAAACAAGGGATGGAACTCCAACCAATTAGTACGTCTTATTGCAAAGATGAAGCTTTAATTTACAGTATATCGATGGCGATTCCTCTCCGGCGAGGAAGGGGAGGACTGCGAGCACGAACTACCAGCTACCCCCCAGCAATTACGCTAATTACAAGAAGATCCCTCTCGTCTCTCCTCTCCTCCCTCCACCTCGTCGCCTAATCCTTTCTGTTCTTCCGGCCGCTGCGGCCTCCGATTTCCTCCGTCGCGGCGTAGATCTCGGCGATCAGGCGGTACCGCTTCCCCCTCCGCTGGCTCCCGGCGACCTCCTGCTCCTCATCTTCCTCCCGGTTCGCGCAACCGCCAAGGAAAACCGCGCCCGACGCCGGCGCCTGCAGGCCGTTGACGGAGCGCCGGGAGGAGCCGCCCGAGGCCGCGGCGTAGGCGACGGGGTGGGCGCGCGTGGTGCCCGAGGACGCGCTGCTCTCGCTGAGATGGATGAGCTGCTCCGCCGCGTCGAGCTCGCGCGCCGTGAAGGCCTCCGCCGCCAGCGCCCGCGCAGGCGCCGCGGCGCCCTTGGTCCTGGGCTCCGGCGCCGGCTTCACCTTCGCCGGCTGCATCTCGCGCTGTAGTCTTTTCATGGTAGATTTGGCCAGGGTGGGTTGGTTGCCGTGGACGCTCGTCGGCTAATTTCTTTTGCTTTTGAGAAGGCTACGTTTTTATTCTTCGCAAACGAGAAGGTTGGCTTTATTAATTTTCGTCATTTTCTATTTAGGATGGGCTTTCAAAAAAATACGGGCAAACTTTTGCCTCCTTGACTTTTTTTTTGCGAAAAATACTCTTAGAAGTACCTTGAGTAATTATCAAACCGGGCTCCAAATCAAATAGGCGTTAGTTTTTTCGGGAGATACATTCGATCTATTTATAATCAATCATGGTAGTACAAAGACCATAGGAGTTAATAACAATTATACAGGTTTGACGACTGCAAGCACTAGAGTGTGCCAAAGGCGCACTACCATTATTGCCCCTCCCTTATCAGAGCTGGGCAAAAGTTGTTGTGGCACATAGTCAAAAGTTGTCATGATAAGACCCTACAGGACAAGCGCATCAGAAGAACAACCATCACCGATGAAGGGAGAAGTGAATCCAAACTAGGTCCATCAAAGACCAGCACCGACCAAATCCCGGATGATCCGATGGAGAAGCACTTCCACATGCCCTCTGACGACGCCAACACCATCAGTGAAGGGACTGAGTGTGGGAGACATTATTCCTACAAAGAGACATCGCCGCCGCCATGCAACCCCAACAAAGAGGCTAAACCTAATAAGAATGAGAGCGTGGTCCCTCTAGCCAACGAGGGGCCGAGGTCCTCCACACCTCCACAACCCAAAGGTCATCGAAGGCGGGACGGACCGGCGGCGACGCCGATGGGAGGAGGAGAAAACCTAATCATTTAGGGAACTTTCCATGGGGAGGAGGAAACACCGGACACCTGGCCTGAGCAAGTTTTCATGCCCATAGTTACCACTATAAGTTCATGCAGATAGCTTGATGCAGTACATTAGATGTATTATCCAACTTCTCCCTCTATCGACAATTATCGCTACACATATGTCATGGTATGTAGTTGTATGCTAACAATAATAACCAGAGAAACTCTACCAGTCATATGTTTTTTTAGACAAAAGGCTCAAGTCGAGCATGACTTTGAATTAACACAGCCACTAACCAGCCATGATTACATCACTCACCAATACAAACCAAATAGAAAAGAAAATGAAAATGAAAATTGCTAGAAGATACAATGTGATGTGCAAAGAGCTAACATACAATATCTAGAAAACAAGCAAGGATAAGAAAAAGCGAAGACTCAAGACTAGCTTGATGCCGAAGAAACCTTACTCCAATGCTCCGTGCAGAGGAAAATGCCCCAATCTTGAGGCGTATAATTTTATGAAGAACACCCATGTCGACTGCATGAGCTCGTGATACCTCGGTAACAACCCATTTTAACTCTGAAGGGGACTCCAAACCCCTTTCCCTACCATGGAGTGCACCAATCCATCGAGAGAAGAAGATGCTCCCCCGAGAGCAAGGTGAAAACCGACGCCAAAGCAAACCGGAAGACCTTAGCACTGCCAATAGTAACATCGAGCACACCAAATGATAGGCTATGTTCCTGGCCCTGAAAATGATGAAGGAGAAGCAACTGCAAGGATGGGCTATGGATGATGAAGGGTCAAAGGAGGAGGCCAAGACCGTAAGATAAAGCACTGGTCTTACGCCAATCCTGATGGAACGCTACAACGCGGGGGAGGAACATAATCCCCGCCCAGCATGGCCACGAAAACACCCACTGGTCGTCGTGCATGCTAACACAAAGAGGAACACAAAGTCAACCACGCCGACCACCGACGTCTTTGCCCTGCACCAATCAACAGAACCAGACACACCACCACCCCAGACCCATCGAAGGCAGCATCCCCAAGGAGGTGATGGGGCCTGTAGCTCCGGTACCGCCCAACCCAGTGGGGTTTTGGGTTTTCACCCTGTGGAAGAGAAGGGGAGAAGCAAGTGGGGTGGGAGCGGTTACCAAGACAATGCCTACAGGTAGGTAACAACGCCCTTGTGCGCCGCCTTTATTGGCGTTGTCAGCCATAGATTTCTCCGGAATCTCTTCCCACCACCACCTCCCATGATCTAAACATATGATTTACGAATTCACAGTCCAACTATTTGAAGTAATATCTATAGTCAATGTTCTAAAAGTTGGACTTAAGATAAGTCCAAAACGACTTGAATTTGTGATATGGAGGAAGTACGATATATAAGATTTATTGATCATCTCAGTAATGAACTGACTTGACATTAGTCGGTTATCACACTTCTATGAGGGTATTACTGAGATAAGTTCTTATTGCCTTGCAGTTGTGCAAAATTATCAAGTTGAAGTACTCGCATTAGCTTACACATCAAATCATCAACCATAATCTTAAACCACCAAGACTGAATAGTATGTGCACATGACCAGTGTAGAGATATGACCTCTGATTGTTCTTCGACCCAAACGTATTGTTGGTGCAATTTCTGACAATAAACGGGGTACTGCATCTAGCTTCCTCAATTTAGTCTTTCGTGTTCTGTGCCCAAAAACATATAGGTAGGAACATACAAACGGCCCCTTGTGTAAAAAACATACAAGTTTGCCCTGTTTCCACGAAGAATTTGCCCTGTTTTACATCCATATGTGTGCGCACACAGTTAGATTGCTTCCATTTTCGGATTTACTTAATTCTAAATATAGAGAGCGAAGTATGTTGCTTGCTTCCGTTGAATTTTGAATGTATCTGACATATGGCCTGAGCCAACTGCAGTTAATATTCCCTTCACATCAGACGCCTCTACAAACTATGCATCCACATATGTACGTGCATAGTGGACGCTTTGGGTGGAACTTATCATGGTCGGGTGGAGTTCCTGCATGTACCTGTTGCCAAGAATGTCATTGCTTGTTGAGCTCAACCTCCCTTGGTTTCCACCAAGCAAGGTTCCCCTTATGATCAACGGAAGAAAACCTTTCCACTTAGACAGAATCAGCAAAGAAAAAAAGCCTAGCTGCCGGCCGGCTTAGTCCCACCCATATCAGGTTGTCATCTCCGCGTTAACCATTCTCTCTATGAACTATCAATGTCCATTTTCAATATTGAGTGTTGATCCTTACAACGGTGGCCTTAATTGCTAGTGATCATGGTGTGTCGGCTAACTGAATATGATGATCAAGACTAAATCCTCAGACATCTAGGCGGACCTGAAAAAAGTGCGAGTAACATAAAACTTACACGTGTTCATACTGAAATCAACAACAGCTCTAGTCTCATGTATATATACTGGCTTCAATTTGCCAAGATAAGATCCCGTGAAAGAGCACTGCTAGTGTACATAGCTGGATTAAAAGGCTAGTTTTAGAACATAAAAGATAAAACGACTTTGTAAGAAAATTCAGAGCATGCCAAGAACCTTGGCGTGTGCTTGCAAGCAAACTATACGACAACGTACTCCTAATCTCCTAGCCTTTTGGGCTGCCGAATCCGGCGTACGTCAGGATGGATCAATTCTTCGATCTTGTCTAGTTATATGGAGAGAGAAGATTCAAATTCGAATCGTGGAGGAGGTAACGCTACATGCAGTTGGTAGGTAATGATGAGCTCTGATGTTTGCAGATCTCGGAAGGCCAGATTCAAATTTCAAATTCAAAAGGTGGAGGCGCTAACCATCTGCTTCGTCTTTCTCAACACAATTTTGTCTTTTCCCGTTTCTTCTCTGAAGAGAGGCGGAGATAGGGGGAAACAACGCGGTAATTACACAAGAGCAGTCCTCTACCTGTGTACCTCTACTCTCTAGTAGTCTCCGCCGTACCTCGTCGCCTCCGACTCCCATGACGATGACGCCCCGCCGTGGTCGTGGTGCGTCTTCCTCCTATTCTTATTCACGGAGGCGGCGGCGGCGGTGAGCGGGATCGTGTCGGAGTAGAGCTCTGACAGCGGGCGGTACCTCTTCCTCGCCCTCGTGTCCAGCAGCTCTGTAGACGCCGACGACGGGGTCTCCTCGAAGACCCGCTCCTCCACCTCGACGGAGAGGCCCTCGCAGCACGAACTCGCCGAAGACCGCGAGGGCTTCGTGGCCTCCGCCTCTCCGAGTACGCTGAGCTGCAGCAGCAGGTCCGCCGCCGCTAGCTCCGGCGCCGAGAAGAGGCCCGCGAACGAGATCCCCAACTCCAGGTCCAAGTCCAGCCCGTAGCCGGCGGCGAGCGACGACATGGGTGGCTGGCGCCGGCAGAGCAGTTGATTCGCGAGAGGAGGACCGAATCGGATTTTTTTTAAAGGATTTCTTTTTTCTTTTCTTTTGGCTGTGGATGGATGGCTGCGGATGAGAAGAAACGGGACGGAGGCGTGGGCTACACGCACGGCTTTATAGCCTAGAAGTTCGGGGATGGGGAACCGGCTCGGTCGGCGTCGGGCTCGTGCGCGGCCACGGGAGGAGACGTTGGACCAGCGTTGTTGGTGATGCTGGCGTGTGAGGTCCATGGATCTGGATGGTGGTGGTGGACCGGAATCGGTCGCGCGTCACGAACGTTGAGGCGGGCGGCCAACGGGACGGGAGCGCGTGGCGGCCGAGGCTGCGTGAGAATCAGCTGGTGCGTGCCTGGTTAGTGGGTAGGGTCAGATTGATGTGTTGAAATTGCTACCCGTTACGACATGTACAATGGTTCTGTCTTACAATTGGCATATATGATACTTTTTCGGTCCTTTTTACTCTGCATATTAGAATTCTTTGAAGTCAAACTTTATAAAATTTGACCGTATTTATATAAAAAAATATCAACATCTGCCATGCTAAAGTTATAAAATATGAAATTTAAGTCATGACACATCTAGTGATATTGATTTCAGATTGTGAATGTTGGCACATTTTTCTACAAAGTTGGTCAAACTTTACGAGAATTGACTTCAGTCAAATCTTATATGCGAACTAAAAAGGACCGGAGGGAGTAAATGATAAGGTGAATGAGAGAGAAATTATAAAAAAAGACTTATCTTCTCTTATTTAAAGAGGAGGAGAATAATGACTCGTTCATTGGGGTCCAAGTATGTAGGGAGGCACCGCAAATTTTTCATTTGCTTTTCGCCGATGATTCTTTGATCTTAATGAAAGCGGATGGCCCCAACGCGGCGTGTCTTCGAAGGGTGCTCGATGACTATTGTGCAAGTTCAGGTCAATTGGTTAGTGATGCAAAGTCTAGCATTTTCTTCAGTGCAAACACTCCAGTGCAGGAGAAGGTTGTGATATGCCAGCACTTAAATATTGACACTGAAGCTTTTAATGACAAATACCTAGGCTTACCTGTGATGGTAGATGTTGATAGGAGTGATTCTTTTGAGTATCTTATTGACAGAATAAATCAATTGGTTATTGGATGGAAGGAGAAGTTGTTCTCCTCTGGTGGTAAAGAGACGCTTATTAAGGCTGTTGCTCAAGCTATGTCGGTATTTGCGATGTCTGTGTTCAAAATTCCAAAGAAAATTTGCAAAGGAATGACAGATGCAATAGCAAAGTATTGGTGGGGTGATGATGACAACCACAAGCGCATACATTGGGTGGCATGGTGGAAACTATGTGTGCCTAAGGATAGAGGAGGGCCGGGGTTCAGGGATTTAGATAGCTTTAACCTTGCTTTACTTGCCAAACAAGTATGTGGAGGTTGCTCGAAAACCGGACTCTCTTTGTGCACAGATTTTGAGGGCCAAATATTATCCGGATGGAAAATTATTAGATGCTAAATTAAAGAGTGGGGGCTCGTATACGTGGCAGAATATTTGTGCTGGGATTAACACGTTCAGGAGAGGTGCAATATGGCGTATAGGAGATGGTTTACAAGTGAATATCTGGTCTGACCCATGGATTCAGTCTAGTGCTAATGGTTGTGTTATTACACCATGAGGTGCGACTCTGCTATCTAAAGTCTCTGAACTGATTGATCCTGTCACCGGTCTATGGGATCACGAGTTGATACATAGTGTGTTTTGGCCGGTGGATGCCCACCGAATCTTGTCAATCCCACTGGCACCGAATGGAATGATGGAAGACTTTGTGGCTTGGAGATTCACAGAGAACCATATTTTTTAGGTAAGATCAGCTTATTATGTTGAATGGGAACACCAATTTGCTCGATGGTACGAAAGAACAGAGGGGCAGCCATCTCAACGGCACCCGGTATGGGCAAATCTTTGGAGTTTCCAAGTTCCAGCGAAGATCAAGATCCACGCATGAAAGGTTTTACACCGATTCATTCCTTGCTATGGGGTCCTGGTGAATCGGCCCATTGGCACGGCGGATAGTTGTCCTATGTGTGCTGGTGGATGTGAGGACATTATGCACTCACTTTTTACTTGCCCGAGGGCAGCTAGAATTTGGAGGTGCCTGAAGCTGGATAAGTTCATAGAAGAAGCTTGATCGACTGATAGGGCAGGAGCGGCGACATTGGACTATATTTTATGTACTCCGACCTGGCAGAGTTTGATATCACATGCTCCTGCCCAAGCTCTTATCCTTGTGGGAGTTTGGTATATGTGGTGGGAACGACGACAACATGTCCATGGCGAGGATGTGCAAACCCCGTCTCGGTCAGCGCTGTCGTTTGCGGCGCTAACCGCTAATTATCTGAAGGCCATGAAGAAAAGCACTGAACTGAGGAGAGATGGTTGGAGGAAGCCGCTTGAAGGTTTCGTGAAGTTAAATGTAGACGCATCTTTCAAAGCACACTCCCTCCAGGGAGTTGTAGGTGCCACCCTACGTGATCATAAGGGTGGGTTCATTGCGGCGTCGAATGAACAGCTGGAGCATGTCGCAGATGCAGGGATGGCGGAAGCATACGCATTACGACATGACTTACTATTGGCGCAACAACTGGGGATAAGCAAGCTTGTGGTTGAGTCGGACTGCCTTGAGGTGATCAATACTATGAATAATGGAGGCTTCACGGCTTCAGGCGCAGTGGCAATTTATTCGGATTGTTTGGTCCTGATTATAGGATACACTTTGGTCACTTTTGTCCATTTCCCTCGGGAGGCAAATTCTGTATCTCACGATTTATCTAGGCTGGCGAGGCCGTCCCCTTCGCTATGGGTCGAGGAACCGCCGGCTTTCATTGTAAAAGGTTTGGTGGACGATGTAACAGTTATATGATACAATAAAGTGACCGAAGTTTCAAAAAAGAAGAGAAGACAAGAGATGATCTCTTAGCATAATATGTCTCACCATGTTTTTAGGAATAACTAGTTATTGAAGATAAGGCTAAGAAATGACCCATTGTAGACATGTTTTTTGTCATCTCTACATTACATGCAAGACTAAAGATAACACTATCTTATTATACCTGCCCTTAAATCGTGTTTCATGTGTGCATATGCCTCTCTCAAATTTAGGGCATCTCCAACGCCGACCCTTAAACTGTCCGTATCCGTTTGGCCTCAGACGTGGTCCGGACCATAACTTTCCGGCAAACTGAACCAAACGTGTGTGTGTATCTAGGGGGGGGGGGGGGTGCGGGGGGCGCGAGGGTCTAGACACAGGAAACGTTGCTCTCTCATCCTCTGGCCCACCCAAAGGAAGCCGAAGCCTGCTCTTTTGTAGCGACCCGCACTGTCTTCGCATCAAAATCCCACACACTCTTCGTCCACCCCCTCCACTCTCCACCCAATTCCCGCCCTTTTCTCCCACCCTCTCCACCCAATTCCCGCCCTTTTCTCCCACCCTCTCCTTCCTTCTGTCGCCGACGCATGGAACTGTCGTAAAACCTGTCGGAGATGGAGGTGGCGGAGGATCCGAGCATCACACTCGCCCGGAAGATCAGCTCAGCCACGCGGCAAACTCGCTGCATCAAAGCGAAGGTCGCAAAGGAGGAGAAGCCTAAGAAGCGGATGGCCGCCTGTGGGCCTGGTGGTGGCGTTGGGTGTGGTAGTTGATAACCCACAAGTATAGGGGATCAATTGTAGCCTCTTTCGATAAGTAGGAGTGTCAAACCCAACGAGGAGCTAAAGGTAGAACAAATATTCCCTCAAGTTCGATTGACCATCGATACAACTCTACACACGCTTAACGTTCGCTTTACCTAGAACAAGTACGAAACTAGAAGTACTTTGTAGATGTAACGGGATAGGTTTGCAAGAATATAAAGAGAACGTAAATAAAAACTAGGGGCTGTTTTAGGTAAAGAAGCAATAAAGTTAGTATAGTGAGTGTGGAAAAGTGGTGGTAGGAGTTGCGAAATTGTCCCTAAGCAATTGACTACGTTACTAGACCAATAGCAAGTTTTATGTGGGAGAGGCCACTGCTAGCATGTCATCCCTGACTTGGAATTCTATGCACTTATGATTGGAACTATTAGCAAGCATCCGCAACTACTAACGTTCATTAAGGTAAAACCCAACCATAGCATTAAGATATATTGGTCCCCCTTCAATCCCGTATGCATCAATTTCTATGCTAGGTTGAAGCTTCTGTCACTCTTGCCCTCCTATATATAGTCCTATCAACATACAACTAACCCTATGGTGTGATCCACATGCGCGCTGATAACCCACAAGTATAGGGGATCGCAACAGTTTTTGAGGGTAGAGTATTCAACCCAAATTTATTGATTCGACACAAGGGGAGCCAAAGAATATTCTCAAGTATTAGCAGCTGAGTTGTCAATTCAACCACACCTGGAAACTTAATATCTGCAGCAAAGTATTTAGTAGCAAAGTAATATGATAGTAGTGGTAACGGTGGCAAAAGCAATATTTTTGGTTTTATAGTGATTGTAACAGTAGCAACAGAAAAGTAAATAAGCGAAGAACAATATATGAAAAGCTCGTAGGCAATGGATCAGTGATGGATAATTATGTTGGATGCGATTCCTCATGCAATAGTTATAACATAAGGTGACACAGAACTAGCTCTAGTTCATCAATGTAATGTAGGCATGTATTCCGAATATAGTCATACGTGCTTATACAAAAGAACTTGCATGACATATTTTGTCCTACCCTCCCGTGGCAGCGGGGTCCTATTGGAAACTAAGGGATATTAAGGCCTCCTTTTAATAGAGTTTCGGACCAAAGCATTAACACATAGTGAATACATGAACTCCTCAAACTACGGTCATCACCGGTAAGTACCCCGATTATTGTCACTTCGGGGTTAACGGATCATAACACATAATAGGTGACTATAGACTTGCAAGATAGGATCAAGAACTCACATATATTCATGAAAACATAATAGGTTCAGATCTGAAATCATGGCACTCGGGCCCTAGTGACGCATTAAGCATAGCAAAGTCATAGCAACATCAATCTCAGAACACAGTGGATACTAGGGATCAAACCCTAACAAAACTAACTCGATTACATGATAAATCTCATCCAACCCATCACCGTCCAGCAAGCCTACGATGGAATTACTCACGCACGGCGGTGAGCATCATGAAATTGGTGGTGGAGGAAGGTTGATGATGACGATGTCGACGGATTCCCCTCGGCGGCTTCGTATCGTAAAACGCGATGAATCCTTCTCTCTGGTTTTTTTCTCCCTGAACGTGAATATATGGAGTTGGAGTTGAGGTCGGTGGAGCGTCAGGGGGCCCACGAGGCAGGGGGCGCACCCAGGGGGGTAGGCGCACCCTCGTGGACAGTGTGTGGGCCCCCTGATGTGGATTCTTTTGCCAGTATTTTTTATATATTCCAAAAATATTCTCCGTTGATTTTCAGGTCATTCCGAGAACTTTTATTTCTGCACAAAAATAACACCATGGCAATTCTGCTGAAAACAACGTCAGTCCGGGTTAGTTCCATTCGAATCATGCAAGTTAGAGTCCAAAACAAGGGCAAAATTGTTTGAAAAAGTAGATACATTGGAGACGTATCAACTCCCCCAAGCTTAAACCTTTGCTTGTCCTCAAGAAATTTAGTGGACAAACTAAAAGTGATAAAGAAAAACTTCTACAAACTCTATTTACTCTTGTTGTTGTAAATATGTAAAGCCAACATTCAAGTTTTCAGCAAAGATTATGAACTAACCATATTCACAATAACATTTAGGTCTCATGTTTACTCATATCAATGACATAATCAACTTGCGAGCAATAATAATAAATCTCGGACGACAACACTTTCTCAAAACAATCATAATATGATATGACAAGATGATATCTCGCTAGCCCTTTCTGAGACCCCAAAACATAAATGCAGAGCACCCCTGAATATCAAGGGCTGACTGGAAATTGTAATTCATGGTAAAAGAGATCCAGTCAAGTCATACTCAATGTAAACTAATAATAATACATGCAAATGACAGCGATGCTCTCCAACTGGTGCTTTTTAATAAGAGGATGATGACTCAACATAAAAGTTAATAGATAGGCCCTTCGCAGAGGGAAGCAGGGATTAGTAGAGGTGCCAGAGCTCGATTTTGAAATAGAGATGAATAAGATTTTGAGCGGTATACTTTCATTGTCAACATAACAACCGAGAGATCTCGATATCTTCCATGCTACACACATTATAGGCGGTTCCAAGTAGAAAGGTAAAGTTTAGACTCACCCACCACCAACAAGCATCAATCCATGGCTTGCCCGAAACAACGGGTGCCTCCAACTAACAACAATCCTGGGGGAGTTTTGTTTGCAATTATTTTGATTTGATTTGAGCATGGGACTGGGCATCCCAATGACCAGCCATTTTCTCGTGAGTGAGGAGCGGAGTCCACTCCTCTTGAGAATAACCCGCCTAGCATGGAAGATACAGACATCCCTAGTTGATACATGAGCTATTCAAGCATACAAAACAAAATTTTTATTTGAAGGATTAGAGTTTGGCACATACAAATTTACTAGGAACGGCAGGTAGATACAGCATATAGGAAGGTACTGTGGACTCATATGGAATAACTTTGGGGTTTATGGAGTTGGATGCACAAGCAGTATTCCCGCTTAGTACAAGTGAAGGCTAGAAAAAGACTGGGAAGCGACCAGCTAGAGAGCGACAACAGTCATGAACACGCATTAAAATTAATCAACACTAAATGCTAGCATGAGTAGGATATAATTCACCATGAACATAAATATCGTGGAGGCTATGTTGATTTTATTTCAACTACATGCGTGAACATGTGCCAAGTCAAGCCACTCGAATCGTTCAAAGGAGGATACCACCCTATCATACCACATCACAACCATTTTAATAGCATGTTGACACGCAAGGTAAACCATTATAAACTCCTAGCAACTTAAGCATGGCATGAGCAACAATAATCACTAATTGTCATTGCAAACATGTTTCATTCATAATAGGCTGAATCAGGAACGATGAACTAATCATATTTACAAAAACAAGAGAGGTCGAGTTCATACCAGCTTTTTTCATCTCAACCAGTTCATCATATATCGTCATTATTGCCTTTCACTTGCACGACCGAATTGTGTGGATAATAATAATAGTGCACGTGCATTGGACTAAGCTGGAATCTGCAAGCATTCAATACATGTGAGAAGACAAGTAATATGGGCTCTTTGTTAGATCAACAACAATGCATATGAGAGCCACTCAACATTTTCATCATGGTCTTCTCCTCTCGACCCCCAAGGAAAAGAAAGGAAATAAAACTATTTACACGGGAAAGCTCCCAACAAGCAAAAGAAGAACGAGAAGTCTTTTTGGGTTTTCTTTTTGATTACTACTACTACAGGAATGAAAAGTAAACTAGTTAAAAGCTACAACTAATTTTTCGGTTTTCTTAAGGTTTTTCAAACACATAAGAAGAAAGCTTAAAAAGAAAATAAACTAGCATGGATAATACAATGAAAAAGTACGAGCACCGACAACTGGCATGAGTGTATGAACATGAATGTAGTGTCGGTGAGAAATACGCACTCCCCCAAGCTTAGACTTTTGGCCTAAGTTGGTCTATGCCCATGGATCAAAGTTGTAGCTGGGGTCGTACTGAGATGCAGCAGCAATCGCCTCATGAGCTGCCGCTTGGAGGCGAGCTGCCTCCGTCCTCCTCTCGTACTCGCTCGCCTCCTCCCTGGTTATAAAATATCCCCCTTTTGTCTGAAAATCAAAGAAAGCAGGAGCAGGGAGAGCAACATAGACGGTGCACCGTCTGTCAAAGATTAGTCGGTACTGGAGGAACTGATCGTTCCTCTGAACTAACTGATGATGAACTATAGCATTACAATCTAGATAAGCAGGAGGCAACTCAATATCATCCCCACGTATGGGTATACCAAGAAAGTTAGTTACACGAGTTGCATAAATTCCACCAAACAAATCTCCAGTTAAACCATTAAGATGCAACCTACGTGCAACAATAGCCCCCAAGTTGTATTGTTTATCTCCTAATACAACACTCTTGAGAACACTAAGATCAGGAACACACATGTGACATGCCTCATCCTTACCGTTAATGAAACTACCCACGAAGAGTGCAAAATAATGTATGGCAGGAAAATGAATGCTCCCTATGGTAGCTTATATTATTTCTCTAGATTCCCCCACAGTGATACTAGCAAGAAATTCTTTAAATTCAGATTTGCGAGGTTCACTAGCACTACCCCACTGCGAGAGTTTACAAGCAGCATTAAAATCTTCTAAGTCCATGGTATAAGATTTATCATAAAGATTAAATAGGACATTGTGAGAGTTGCGCGAGGATGTAAATTTAAACCTTCACACAAATGAATCAGTTAAATAGAGGTATTGCCGGCACTTATCTGCCTCGAAGCTCTCAAGATCAGCGTTACGCACATATGCGTCAAATTCTTCCTTGATGCCTGCCTGGACCATGAAATCCTTTGACGGCCATTCACAGGGCTGCACTTGAGCCTCCCTTGGTAGTTCATTGTCTGGCTCGGGTATTGCAGGCCTTGGGCCTTGCTTCCTTGAGGAGCCACCTTGGTACATTTTCCTTAACATATTTCTTCCTCTAAAAAATTTCTGAAATTTTTAGTGATTCAAAATAAAAGTGAACCAAACTCAACAAAATTGATAGCAACTACTCCTACAAATGCCTAGAGGCTATATCATGCATTAAAACTACTTTTTGACCACATAAATTTGGCATGCAAGCTCAAGAATAGGGTCACCTAAGCACAAAATTTTGCAATAAATAAAGCAGTAGAACAAAAACTAATTGGACCATTGGAGGAGTCGCATACCGAAGAACAATCCCCCAAAGCAGTTTTGTGAATGGAGCTTTGAGCAAGGAGATCGAAAATGGCAGCAAGATGAGCTAGAACTCAGGTTTGAGCTGGCGGATGATTTTTTCTGGAGCAAGACGAAGTGTGTGGGTGCACGAATAAGTGGAGGGGACCCACGTGGGGTCCACGAGGCAGGGGGCGAGCCAAGGGGGGTAGGGCGTGCCCTCCACCCTCATGGGCACACGGTGGGTCCCCCTGATGTGTTCTTAGTGCCAATAATTCTTAAATATTCTGGAAAAAAATCATATTTCATTTTCAGGGCATTTGGAGAACTTTTATTTTCGGGGTATTTTTTATTGCAAGGATAATTTAAAAAACAGACATAAAATACTATTTTTACTTTATTTCATATAAATAACAGAAAGTAAAAGGAGGGTACAGAAGGTTGTGCTTTCTAACTTCATCCATCTCATGCTCATCAAAAGGAATCCATTAAGAAGGTTGATCAAGTCTTGGTAACATTCTCATTTCGAATCACATGAAACCGGAGAAATTTCGAATAGCACTAGGTTACCTCAACGGGGATATGCACGTCCCCAACAATAAGAATATCATATTTCTTCTTGATAGTAGGAAGAGGAAATTGAAAACCTCCAATAGTAATTATTGAATTTTTCCTAATAGAATTGATACTTTGGACTTGAGGTTGTTTCCTCAGGAAGTGTACCGTATGCTCATTACCATTAACATGAAAAGTGACATTGCCTTTGTTGCAATCAGTAACAGCCCCTGCAGTATTCAAAAACGGTCTACCAAGGATAATCGACATACTATTGTCCTCGGGAATATCAAGAATAACAAAGTCTGTTAAAATAATAATGTTTGCAACCACAATAGGCACATCCTCACAAATACCGACAGGTATAGCAGTTGATTTATCGGCCATTTGCAAAGATGTTTCAGTAGGTGTCAACTTATTCAAATCAAGTCTACGATATAAAGAGAGAGACATAACACTAACACCGGCTCCAAGATCACATAAAGCAGTTTTAACATAGTTTTTTTAGCGGAGCATGGTATAGTTGGTACTCCGGGATCTCCTAGTTTCTTTGGTATTCCACCCTTAAAAGTGTAATTAGCAAGCATGGTGGAAATTTCAGCTTCCAATATTTTTCTTTTATTAGTAACAATATCCTTCATGTATTTAGCGTAAGGGTTCATTTTAAGTATATCAGTCAAACACATACGCAAAAAGATAGGTCTAATCATTTTAGCAAAGCACTCAAAATCCTCATCATCCTTTTTCTTGGATGGTTTACGTAGCAACCCAACCTCAGACGGTCAAGTCTCTGTGTTCAGTGTCATCCCTGCATCGGCAATGCTGACACACACAATACTTGAATGGGTTTATAACAGAGTTGCAATCACACACTTATTACATCGAATGTCTCAATAGAGATCTTATTACAATAAATATGGCTTAAGGCCAACTAAATAAGATAACAGCGCAAGGCCTGGAAGATAAAGTGACTCCATCAACTCCAACGGCATAGCTGAGTGCACGACAAACGACCTAGCACACCTTACTCTTCATCTGAAAAGTCTGCAACATGATATGTTGCAGCCCGAAACCGGGTCAGCACATGGAATATGCTGGCAATATAACACAGTAGAGCAATGAACAGAATAAATGCTATCAGTACATGCATATATGGCTGGTGGAGGCTCTACGGTTATAATGTTTTGCGAAAAGCCAATTTTTTTCCTACAACAAAGGAGTATATTTTATTTAACTATCATGGTAGTTGAAACATTGAGAATGGTACCCCCATCTCAACCCCAATTAAAAGTAATTATCAGCCCAACAAATTAAATTAGAGTGATGAGATCAACATGATAATCCAAGAACCAGATACTCAAGATGTCCATAACCAGGGACACGGCTAACCATGATTAGTTTTTACACTCTACAGAGGTTTGCGCACTTTTCCCCACAAGACTCGATCTCCTCCATTGGATTTGTCGCACTACATGGTGTTTGAGAAACGGATGACCGAGACACAGTCTTTCAGAAGCATTAACTCTAACCCCGGGTAGACAGTACCAACCTACACCCCCTACATCTGCTAGCCTACCACTGGAAGAGGTCATGCAACATACTCAACTATGCTAGAGCCAATAATAGCTGGTGGCTGCACACAAAAGTTTCTAGCATGAATAATCTTATGATCCCTTTGAGCCTGGGTGGCGGGCCATAGGAGGATCACACGGTATAACCTTGGGATCTCCTAGGACAACACTGGTATAACTCCTGGTGCCCAAACCAACAATCCACCCAGATGTGTACTAAAGTTGCCACCTTAAGTTGAACCATTAATTAACAATCTCACATCTGTCATGGATACACTCAAACCCGATCCACGTCTACTGGCATAGCATGGCAATATAAGCATAGCGTAGAAGTAACTCCCAAGGGTTTGATAATAAAACAGGTAATAGGTTCTACCTCATCATCTACTTCCCAATACCAACATGTTAATCACATCCTAATCATGCAATGTTTGAGGATTGTAACTAATGCATAAAAACTGGGTATGAAAAGAGTATGATCAATGTGTTACTTGCCTTGGTGATGATCCGCAAAACCTAGTGACTCATAGTAGCATGCTTCGCACTCCGGGAATTCTATCGCAAACAAACAATAGCATACATAAGCACTCAAGCACAGATGCATGGGCAAAACTCAAATAAGAAGAGCAAATCTGAAAACTCAACTAAAGAGATTCGATCTACAAAAAGAATCAATTGAATCAGAGCTACAGAACTGAAACTACGGTCAAAAGAACTTCAAAATCAAATCTGCTTGAAACCAAATTTTAAATTGTCAAAACCTTGTTCAAGTTCATTAAATACAAAGAGGGGCTCGAGAAGAAGATTTTGGCGTTGGTTTCACTGGATTTGGACAAACGGTTCAGAAACGGCAAGGGTTAGAAGATCAGGGGCTAATCTGTGATAAAAATAATCGCGGATAGGTCCCTGGCTGAAAATAAAATAAAAAGAAAAGACTAACGAACGAACGTTCATTGTCTGAACCGAGCGGTGAACAACGTTCGTTAAAACGAACGAACGGACAAACGTCCGCTAAACAAATAAACTGACAAAACAAACCGAACCGATCTAACTAAAAAAATAAATCGATCTAGGGTTTTCTAAAAAACCGAGGTTTTTACCTAAAAACAAAAATAACCGGCGGGCTCGATCCGGCGAACGGGCGGCTCCAGCGGGGCTGGCGACGACACGGAGCGGCTCGGGCGGCGGCGCGGCGCGGGGCAGCGGCGGTGACTCCGGTGAGCGGCGGCGCGGGCGGCGGCTCGGCTCGGCGGCGGGGCTGGCGAGGGCAGGCGGCGGCGCGGGTGATGTGGGGCTCAAGGGGGGCCCCGGGTCTGCTTATAAGGGGGGGGGGGGGGCGAGGTGACGTGCGGGAGGGGGTGGCGAAGCGCGGCGGTGTCGGACCCCCTCGAGGAGTCCGACACGGGGACGACGATGGAGCGGCGCCGGAGTGGCCGGCTGGGCTTCGGCCCAGTCTGTTCGATTTTTTTTTAAAACGGATTCCGCCGAGAAAAATCCTAGTAAAATAAAAATAAAAATCTAAAAATATCAAAACAAATTTTCGCCGTCTAAATGAAATATTTAGAACAAGATGAACATTTTCTTGGCCTAAAAATGTAATTTTGAAAAATGCATATTTTTCTAATTCAAATAAAATAGCAATAAAAATCCAAATAGAATATTTATTTGATTTTAACATTTTTCCTCCAGTATTTCATTTATTTTGGAGAAGTCATATTATCTCCTCTCATATATTTTAATTAGAATTATTTTTGGAGAGAAAATAAAATAAAATCAGAATGATCCTTGTTTCGATATTTGTGAAAATTCAAATATGAAAACGGTGAAATCCCCAACTCTATCCGTGGGTCCTTGAGTTGCTTAGAATTTCGAGGATCGCAAAACAAAATGCAATAAAATATGATATGCATATGATGACCTATGTATAACATTCCAAATTGAAAATTTGGGATGTTACAAACCCACTGCCTTAAGATGAATCTCGTCCTCGAGATTCGGGTTGGCTAGAAAATAGGTGTGGGTGGTATTTCCATAGATCATCCTCTCGTTCCCAGGTGGCTTCATCCTCGGTATGGTGGCTCCAATGAACTTTGCAAAACTTGATAGTCTTGCTACGTGTAACTCAGTTGGCAAACTCGAGAATCTTGACAGGTTTCTCCTCATAGGTCAGATCACTATCCAACTGAATTGCTTACAGGGGCACTGTATCTCTCAGAGGAATATCGGCCATCTCAGCATGACACTTCTTCAACTGGGAAAGGTGAAACACATCATGAACTCCTGACAGTCCTTCGGGTAACTCCAACTTATAGGCCACTTTTCCCATACGTTCCAAAACTCGGTATGGTCCTACAAATCTCGGGGCTATCTTTCCCTTGACTCCAAAACATTTAACTCCTTGCAGAGGGGATACATGAAGATATGCCCTGTCTCCGACTTCATAGAGTACCTCCTTGCGTTTCGAGTCTGCATAACTCTTCTGCCTGGACTGAGCTACCTTCAGTCTATCTCGAATTAGCTTAACCTTCTCTTCTGACTCTTTGATCAAATCTGGTCCAAACAACTAACGGTCTCCAACTTCATCCCACATTAACGGTGTCCTGCACCTCCTTCCATACAAAGCTTTGAAAGGTGCCATCTTCAAACTGGCTTGATAACTGTTGTTGTATGAGAACTCCGCATAAGGTAAATTATCATACCAACTAGATCCATAATCTAGCGCACAAGTGATGACCCACAAGTGTAGGGAATCTATCGTAGTCCTTTCGATAAGTAAGAGTATCGAACCCAACGAGGAGCAGAAGGAAATGATAAGCAGTTTTCAGTAAGGTATTCTATGCAAGCACTGAAATTATCGGTAACAGATAGTTTTGTGATAAGGTAATTTGTAACGGGTAACGAGTGATAAAAGTAACTAAGGTGCACCAAGATGGCCCAATCCTTTTTGTAGCAAAGGACAAGCCTGGACAAATTCTTATATAAAGGAAAGCGCTCCCGAGGACACATGGGAATTATCGTCAAGCTAGTTTTCATCACGTTCATATGATTCGTGTTTGGTACTTTGACAATTTGATATGTGGGTGGATCGGTGCTTGGGTACTGTCCTTCCTTGGACAAGAATCCCACTTATGATTAACCCCTATTGCAAGCATCCACAATTACAACAGAAGAATTAAGGTAAACCTAACCATAGCATGAAACATATGGATCCAAAGCAGCCCCTAATGAAGCAACGCATAAACTAGGGTGTAAGCTTCTGTCACTCTAGCAACCCATCATCTACTTATTAATTCCCAATGCCTTCCTCTAGGAACAAACAATGGTGAAGTGTCATGTAGTTGATGTTCACATGACACCACTAGAGGAAAGACAACATACATCTCATCAAAATATCAAACAAATACCAAATTCACATGACTACTTATAGCAAGACTTCTCCCATGTCCTCAGGAACAAATGTAACTACTCAAAAATCATATTCATGTTCATACTCAGAAGGGTATTAATATGCATAATGGATTTGAACATATGATCTTCCACCAAGTAAACCAACTAGCATCAACTACAAGGAGTAATCAACACTACTAGTAACCCACATGTACCAATCTGAGGTTTGGATACAAGAGATGAACTAGGGTTTGAGATGAGATGGTGCTGGTGAAGATGTTGATGGAGATTGACCCCCTCCCAATGAGAGGATCGTTGGTGATGACGATGGTGATGATTTCCCCCTCCCGGAGGGAAGTTTCCCCGGCAGAATAGCTCCGTCGGAGCCCTAGATTGGTTCTGCTAAGGTTCCGCCTCGTGGTGGCAGAGTTTCGTCCCGTGAGCTTGCTATGATTTTTTCCTCGAGGAAAGACTCCATATAGCCAAAGATGGGCATCAGAGGGCCACTAGGGGCCCCACGAGGCAGGGGGCGCACCTAGGGGGTAGGGCGCACCCCCACCCTCGTTGATGGTGGGTGGCCCCCCTCTGGTACTTCTTTCTCCCAATATTTTTTATATATTCTGAAACTTGCTTGTCGGTGTCAAAACCGGCGGATCTTGGGTAGGGGGTCCCGAACTGTGCGTCTAGGCCGGATGGTAACAGGAGGCAAGGGACACGAAGTTTTACCCAGGTTCGGGCCCTCTTGATGGAGGTAAAACCCTACGTCCTGCTTGATTAATATTGATGATATGGGTAGTACAAGAGTATATCTACCACGAGATCGGAGAGGCTAAACCCTAGAAGCTAGCCTATGGTATGATTGTTGTTCTGTATCTTGTCCTACGGACTAAAACCCTCCGGTTTATATAGACACCGGAGAGGGTTAGGGTTACACAAAGTCGGTTACAATGGTAGGAGATCTACATATCCGTATCGCCAAGCTTGCCTTCCATGCAAGGAAAGTCCCTTCCGGACACGGGACGAAGTCTTCAATCTTGTATCTTCATAGTCCAGGAGTCCGGCTGAAGGTATAATCCGGTCATCCGGACACCCCCTAATCCAGGACTCCCTTAGTAGCCCCTGAACCAGGCTTCAATGACGACGAGTCCGGTGCGCAGATTGTCTTCGGCATTGCAAGGCGGGTTCCTCCTCCAAGTACTTCATAGAAGATTTTGAACACAAAGATAGTGTCCGGCTCTGCAAACTAAGTTTCCACATATTGCCATAGAGAGAATAATATTTACACAAATCTAATCTGCTGACGTATTCCGTAGTGTGACATCGCACCACGGCCAAGCCTTTATTCGAATCATTTTATTGTCCCACCTCAGCGTGTCATGCGAGGCGGTTTCCTTGGCACGTCTCGTCGAAGAAGAGATCGTGTCCCCTTATTCCGGGATTCTCATCAATACGGGCGTGGGTAACCCAACCACGCCATTGATTACGGTGCTTGGAGATAAGCGAGTTTTACCAGGCTGGTGGGGACACATAGTTGCGTATGTCCACCCATATAAGGGGATAAGGTTCCACCGTTTCACCTACGCCTTCTTCCTCCTTTGCCTATCCATTTTTGCGCACTCGAGCTCCAGCGCCCAAGTCCGCACTCCCCACCTCAACCTTCTCCAGCCATGTCCGGAGCGGGAGGCAAGTGGATGGTCTCCTCTGTTACGGAGGGACACATCAAAAAACTAAGGAAGGCCGGATACTTGTCTAACGACATTGCGCACCGGCTTCCCGAAGAGGGGCAGCTCATCCCCACCCCTAGGCCCCATGAGAGGGTGGTGTTCCTCCCCCATTTCCTCCGCGGACTGGGCTTCCCTCTCCACCCATTTTCCCGGGGGCTCATGTTCTACTACGTCCTGGATTTCCATGATCTGGCCCCGAATTTCATCCTCAACATCTCGGTGTTTATCGTCATGTGCGAGGCTTTCCTCCGCATCCACCCCCATTTCGGCCCGTGGCTCAAGACTTTCAATGTCAAGCCGAAGGTGGTGCGCGGCAACCAGGTGGAGTGCGGAGGCGCCATGGTGGGCAAGATGCCCAACGTCTTATGGCTCGAGGGCTCCTTTGTGGAGACCCTGAAGGGGTGGCAATCGGGGTGGTTTTACATCACCGAGCCGCGCGACCCTGAATGGGTCGCAGCCCCCGAGTTCCGATCCGGACCCCCTACGCGGCTCACCTCCTGGAAAGAGACGGGCCCGTCGTGGGGTAAAAAAGGAGAGCTGACCGGACTCCAAACATGCGTCCAAACCCTGGTGGACAAGAAGCTCAAACTTGTCAACGTAGTCCAGGTTATGCTCATCCGCTGGATCCTCCCGTGTCAACAACGGGCTTTCAACCTATGGGAGTTCGACCCGGCGCGGCACCAAACTCTGAGCAGGCTCTTCGTCACGATGCACGAAGATGCCTGGAAGGTGCTTTTCAAGGGCGCCGAGGCCCCCGCATCCGCTACCGAGGATCGCGGATTCAGCGCGCAGCGTCACGCTCATGTGGTAAGCTATTTTTACCTTTTACAGGGTATCAGTTTTTCATAGTTTGACTCCATGCGGGATTTGAGCTCCCTTACCTTTGACAGGATTGGCAGGAGATGTCCGGACAGATCAACTGTCCGGCTCCTTTGCCTGAAGGCCCAGCGGACGCTCGCTTGGCGAAGCTGCTGGTTCCGGCACCCTATGTGGTGCCGGAGAAGAAGGCCAAGAAGAAGGCCACGAGGACTCGAAAGAGTGACCGGTGCCAGGAGGTGTCGGATCCATCATCCGACGACTCCAAGACGCACTCCTCCCATGAAGACGAGGAGGAGGAAGAAGAGACCTCTCCCCCTCCAGCAGGGGAAGGGAAGAAAAGGAAGGCCGCCCCAACTGGGGAGGCCGAAGGGTCCAAGAAGGGGAAAACCCTTCCTCCGGACTACTCCACCAATGCCGACGACGGCGAAGAGGAGTGGCCGCTCAGGGCCAAGCCCCTGGAGAAATCGTAAGTAATTCATAGTATTCCTTTATTGCACAGCTTTCCCTTATGTTGAATATGATTATGCAGCCCACCCAAAGACCGGCTCGACGCGTCGTCGAGCGGTTCACTGGACTCATCGGATGTGAATTCGCTTCCGACGGCTTCCTCCCCCCGCCCTACGGACGACGCTGAAGTGTTGTCCCAACAGGTTCCAAGCCAGGAGGAGGTGGTCCTGGAGGCGCCGCAAGGCAACTTCCCGGACTCCAGGAGTGAAGGGGAAAAAACCCCCCAAGGCTCCAAGTCTGGCTCTAGGCTGGACACCGCTCCGGAACCTTCAATGGTTCCAGAGTCCGGCGGGCGACCTCCTTCCAAGAGGAGCAGGCCCTCCGTGCCGGTGACCCCCGTCCAACCGGAGGCACCAGACAATCTGTTGGAGGCGCTCAAAGGCACCTCCATCGAGGAGGAGCACCGCACCATTGTGAGTGCGGTGGTCTAGAAGGTTCAGTCCGCCAAGAACGGGCTGACTGAAGCTTGTGCTAGCCTTTTAACATGCTTTGAGGTAAATAAAGAATGTGTAAATAATATTACCGCATAGACAGTAGCCCCTGATGCTCTGTTTGGCGTTCGGGAAGAAAAGCCAAATAGAGGATCAAATAAAATCGCAGGAGTCTAACAAAAAGAAGTCAATATGCGTATGCAGGCTTCTCTGCTGGCGTCCGCCGCACTGACTGCGGAAGTGGACACGCTAAAGCAGAACCTCGAGCAGTCCGAGCAAGAGCTCGGGCGTGCCAAGAAGCAGCTCGAGGACAAGGAAGGTAAGAAATACCTTGTTTAAATATATATATATATATATATATATATATATATATATATATATATATATATATAAAGGTGCAATTGCAAAAAATGACAGGATTATCGTGGCTATTGTAGGGGCCACGTCTGAGGTGGCGACCCTTCAGCAAGCGCTGCTCGAGGCTGAGAAGAGGGCGGCCACGGAGCGCACCGAGCGGGAGAAGTATGAGGCCGAGGTTGGCAAGGTGCGGCAAGAGCTCCAGGCTCTCATGGAAAAACATGAGAGTTTGGAGCTTGACTCAAAGTCGCGAGCGTCCGAGCTCGCGGTGGCTATTGAAAATGCCAAGTCTGCCAAGGACGAATCCCAGAAGACCCTCCAGGAGTTGGATGAGGTGAAAAAGATAGCGGCGGGTAAGGCATTCTTTATGCAAAGCAAACACATAAACGGAAGTTACTTGTTACTTACCCGAATCCGGAGCTCTCCAGGAGCATTCGCAGATCTTCCCTGTAGCGTGTCTGATGCCACCGTATTCTATCGAGCCGAGGAGGGCAGCTCGACAGAGAAGGTGTTTTGGTCTCAGTATGTTGAGGCCGGACACCCCGTGCCCCTGAGCGACCAGCTGAAGCAACTGGTCGAGCTCCACAAGGCGGCCGAACAGGCCATGAAGGGCCTCATAGTTCGGCTGTGGCCTGGAGAGGCTCTTCCTGGGAGCTATTTTGGGCTGGTGCGGCGGCTGGTGGCGGCTTGTCCAAGGCTCGAAGTCATCAAGCGCTCCGTCTGCATTGAAGGTGCCCGTAGGGCCCTTGCCCATGCTACGGTGCACTGGGGCAAGCTGGATGCTGAGAAGCTTGTGAAGGACGGGCCACCGCCGGGGAAGGAGCATCGCAAGCCCGAAAATTATTATAAGGATGTTCTGAAGGGTGCCTGCCTTATGGCGGATGAATGTTCCAGGGATGTAATTTTTGAGTAAAACTCGCTCGTTTTTTCCTGTGCGCTGAAAACTTGTTCATATGCGCTAAGCAATGCTGTTGGAATTTAAAATATTACCTTCTCTGCGGCTGTTTATCAATTCTGAGAGATGGCGAGTCGTCGGTTTCTGCCCCCGTGCCGCTAGTGCTGGCGTGTTCGGGGATAAACCTGAGTGCTCTTTTCCCATGTTTGGGTCCTTCGAGGGAGGCGCTCAGCACAACGAACAGGGCAATTGAACTATAATGCGTGAACACTCTCACTTAGCCATAGAATTCTATAATTTTAAATTTCGGCGAAGCCCCTGGTATTCAGAAGACCGATTTCAGGGTGCTATCCACGCCTTGGCCGGACAGAGCCGACTCCTCGCTCTAAGCGGCATAAGTCTTTAGGGACTCGAAAAACCTCTCGAACAGCGATCAGCTCTCGCTTCATCATGACAGTCAGTTTTAGCTTTCTCTACTGAGGTGCTCGACCCAGCTCAACTGGGGCACAATCGCAGTAGTTCTCCTAGTGCTACCTTAGCCGATATACCGGAACGTAAGGCACCAAAACATAGGAGCCGGGCAAACCCAACTATTGACCCAAGACATGATTTAGAGCCGATGCATATAATGCTATAAGTTTGGGGTGCCACACTTGTTAAAGTGTTCGGACTTCTCACACCATATTGAGGGGTACTAAAGCCCCTGGCGTATTTTGGCTGTACCAAAGTGTATGGGTGCAACATGTCGTTAAGGAACATATATTTGTAAAAAAAGAGAGAAATGCAAAAATAGACAAAAGCTATGCATTGTTTATTAAAAAGGGCTGCGATCAAAGCAGAACGATACAAATAATGCGATAAGCAAAAGGTTGGACTATTTAACATGTCCGTTCCAGGGGCACGCTGCGGAATGGTATGCGAAATAGGTATACTGCTCGTGATAGAGACCACCTGGGAGTTCTGTAATGCGGCATGGCTTGTCTGCTTCCCTGGTTCTTGCATCGTTTGTGCGGCAATTGAACTGCCGAACAGGCCTTCCGAAGAATGGAGTCCTGAAAGTAAGAGAAAATTAAAAAATTGGCAGCCCCTGGTGCGGTTTAAGCCGTGTTTCGGGTGTGCCGTGATGGTGCCCCCCTGTACCCATGGTATTTCTAGGGCGTAGTTATGTACGCGAAGCACTGGTGTCGCATGTTTGCACGGGCTGGGGTTGGGGCCGCATTGCTACGCTTGCTTGGAACATGCCAGGCGGTCTTGTTGTAGGATACTCCGGGCGCGCTTGACAGTGTCCAGACGTTTAATGGCCGGACTGAGGAACTGCCTGGAGAGGCTGCTTTGTACTTCCGCTACAAGGGCCGCCGTGTGCTCCTCCGTTCAGAGGGAGCGTTCGACGTTTCCATTGACCATAATTACTCCTCGAGGGCCTGGCATCTGGAGCTTAAGGTATGCGTAGTGCGGTACCGCATTGAACTTGGCGAATGCGGTTCGCCCAAGCAGTGCGTGATAGCCACTGCGGAATGGGACTATGTCGAAGATTAACTCCTTGCTTCGGAAATTATCCGGAGATCCGAAGACCGCTTCAAGTGTGACTGAGCCTGTACAGTTGGCCTCTACACCTGGTATTACGCCTTTAAAGTTCGTTTTGGTGGGCTTAATCCTCGAGGGATCTATGCCCATTTTCCGCACTGTATCCTGGTAAAGCAGGTTCATGATGCTGCTGCCGTCCATAAGGACTCTAGTGAGATGAAATCCGTCAATGATTGGGTCTAGAACCAATGTGGCGAATCCTCCATGACGGGTGCTAGTGGGATGGTCCCTTCGATCAAAGGTGATCGGGCAGGAGGACCATGGGTTGAACTTTGGGGCGGCTGGCTCTACCGCGTATACGTCCCTTAACGCGCGCTTCCGCTCCCTTTTGGGGATGTGGGTTGCGTATATCATGTTCACCGTCCGCACTTGCGGGGGAAAACCCTTCTGTCCACTGTTGTTCGGCGGCCGGGGCTCTTCGTCGTCATCCCTATGCAGCCCCTTGTCTGTATTTTCGGCATTTAACTTGCCTGCCTGCTTGAACAGCCAACAATCCCTGTTGGTGTGATTGGCTAGCTTTTCGGGGGTGCCGTGTATCTGGCATAAGCGGTCGAGTATTCGGTCCAAACTGGACGGGCCCCTAGGATTTCTTTTGAATGGCTTTTTCCGCTGACCGGATTTATAGCCTCTGAATACGGCATTAACTGCCGTATCCTCAGTATTGTCACCGTTAACGCGGCGCTTCTGCTTGTTGCGACACAACCTGCTACTACTGTCCCTGGTATCCGAATTACTAGGGTTCTTGGTCATATTGTTGCTACGAGCAAGCCAGCTGTCTTCTCCTGTGCAAAAGCGGGTCATGAGTGTCGTGAGTGCTGCCATAGATTTCGGCATTTCCTGTCCAAGGTGCCGGGCAAGCCACTCGTCACGGATATTGTGCTTGAAGGCTGCTAGAGCCTCTGCGTCCGGACAGTCAACTATTTGATTTTTCTTTGTTAGGAACCGTGTCCAGAATTGCCTGGCCGATTCCTCTGGCTGCGGAATTACGTGGCTTAGGTCATCGGCGTTTGGTGGTCGCACATAAGTGCCCTGGAAATTGTCGAGGAATGCGGCTTCCAGGTCCTCCCAACAACCGATTGATCCTGTTGGCAAGCTGTTAAGCCAATGCCGAGCTGGTCCTTTAAGCTTGAGTGGGAGGTATTTGATGGCGTGGAGATCATCGCCACAGGCCATGTTGATATGAAGGAGATAATCCTCGATCCATACCGCAGGATCTGTTGTGCCATCATATGATTCGATGTTTACGGGTTTGAAATCCTTGGGGATTTGATGATCCATTACTTCGTCTGCGAAGCATAGTGGGTGTGCGGCGCCTCTGTACTGGGCTGTATCACGATGTAGCTCCAATGAGATTTGTCTACTGTGTTCGGCCCTACCGGATTTGTGTCTGGCATGACGGTTACCGTCTCGAGTCGTGGGGCGCCCACGCGATCCATAGATCGATCTTGGTTGCCTTGCCTTGTCCTCCAACATATCTCGCAGGTCTGGCGCATTTTCTCGTGCCTTGGTACGGGGTGCGGCTTGAGTGGAGGGCCGAGAGGCCTCTCTATCGCGACCACGAGGTGGCCGGTCAGTTGTATCAAGTGCTGGTGATGTAGGTTTAAGTGCTTCCTCCTCTAATCGGGGTAGCAACCTGCGCTTTGGGTAGCTTTTGGAGGGGCGTTCGAGTTTATGCTCTTCGGCCGCAAGGACTTCACTCCATTTATCGACTAGCAAATCTTGATCAGCTCTAAGCTGTTGCTGTTTTTTCTTGAGGCCTCTTGCCGTGGCCATAAGCCTGCGTTGAAAATGCTCTTGCTCGACGGGATCCTCTGGCACGACGAATTCGTCGTCGTCGAGGCTTGCCTCGTCTTCGGAGGGAGGCGTATAGTTATCATCCTCGACCTCTCTATCTGCCGCTCTCTCATGAGGGCTGACTTCTCCATCCTCCTGTGCTGAATCTTGCTGGAGGGGGTTTTCTTCGGCATTCTTCGGAGTATTATTATCTCCCGTGCTGGAATCACCGTATTTGCTTTGGCGGGATTTTGAGCGGCGCCGCTGACGCCGGCGCTTAGGCTGTTTCTTGGAGGGGTCATCCTCCGCTGTTCCATCGCCATCTCCTTCTTTTGGGTTGTCCACCATGTATTTGTCATATGACGAGGTGGCTTTCCAGGGCCCAATAGGCACTGGTTCTTCATCGTCTCCTGCATCGGCGTCCATACCGTCGATGTCTTCGAAGTCGAAGTCGAGCATGTCGGATAAATCATCGACAGTGGCTACAAAGTGGGTGGTGGGTGGGCTTTGAATTTCTTCATCGTCCGTATCCCAACATTGCTAACCGTAGTCCGACCAGGGCTCTCCTGATAAAGAGAGAGACTTTAGTGTTTGAGAATATCGCCGAAAGGCAAGTGCTGAAAGATGTCCGCGGCAGTAAACTCCATGATCGGCGCCCCATCGGATTCGATCGGCAGGGGCGCGGAGGGTTCGGAGTCCGGAGAGGAGTCCGGCTCCTTGGAGTCACGAGTCTCGCAGAGTGCGGGGCTGGTGTTCGGCTTGATCGCCGTTGGGATCGCAGCCCCCGAGGTGGCGTCCAACCAACCATCCTCGATCGGCGCAGTTGGCTCCGAATTAAGGGTCGAAGCCGATGCGGGTGCGGCCTCCGAGGCACTGTTCGGCGGCAGAGCTAGATCATGCTCATCGTGACAGTGCGGCGCACTCGGTAGTGGCTCGAATCCGTCGAGGATCAAGTCCCCGCGGATGTTAGTCGTGTAGTTTAAACTTCCAAATCTGACCTGACGGCCAGGGGCATAGCTTTCGATCTGCTCCAGATGGCCAAGTGAATTGGCCCGCAGTGCGAAGCCGCCGTAGACGAAGATCTGTCTGGGGAGGAAGGTCTCACCCTAGACTGCATCGCTATTGATGATCGTAGGAGCCATCAAGCCTAACGGCGACGATGCAGAGGAACTCTCAATGAAAGCACCAATGTCGGTGTCAAAACCGGTGGATTTCGGGTAGGGGGTCCCGAACTGTGCGTCTAGGCCGGATGGTAACAGGAGGGAAGGGACACGAAATTTTACCTAGGTTCGGGCCCTCTTAATGGAGGTAAAACCCTACGTCCTGCTTGATTAATATTGATGATATGGGTAGTACAAGAGTAGATCTACCACAAGATCGGAGAGGCTAAACCCTAGAAGCTAGCCTATGGTATGATTGTTGTTCTGTATCTTGGCCTACGTAGTAAAACCCTCCGGTTTATATAGACACCGGAGAGGGTTAGGGTTACACAAAGTTGGTTACAATGGTAGGAGATCTACATATCCGTATCGCCAAGCTTGCCTTCCACGCCAAGGAAAGTCCCTTCCGGACACGGAACAAAGTCTTCAATCTTGTATCTTCATAGTCTAGGAGTCCGGCTGAAGGTATAGTCCGACCATCCGGACACCCCCTAATCTAGGACTCCCTCATTGCTCCTGTGAAGTTTCAGGACTTTTGGAGTTGTGCAGAATAGGTCTCTAATATTTGCTCCTTTTCCAGCCCAGAATTCCAGCTCCCGGCATTCTCCCTCTTCATGTAAACATTGTAAAATAAGAGAGAATAGGCATATGTATTGTGACATAATGTGTAATAACAGCCCATAATGCAATAAATATCAATATAAAAGCATGATGCAAAATGGACGTATCAACTCCCCCAAGCTTAGGCCTCGCTTGTCCTCAAGCGAAAGCCGAAATCAAAAAATATGTCCACATGTTTAGAGATAGAGGTGTCGATAAAATAAAATACGGACATGAGGGAATCATGATCATTCTTAGAACATCAATATATATATATATATATATATATATATATATATATATTCATATGATTTCTTATGCTAAAGTAACAATTCATTCACAGTTTCAAGTATGAATCATAAACTTCATTGAAAACTAACAAACTATAATCTCAGTCATTGAAGCAATTGCAATTTATCATAACATAGGAAAGAGTCAATATAAGAGCTTTGCAGCAAGTCCACATACTCAACCATCATTTAGTCTTTCACAATTGCTAACACTCACGCGATATTTATGGTTATGAAGTTTTAATCGGACACAGAGAAAGATAGGGGCTTATAGTTTTGCCTCCCAACTTTTTACCTCAAGGGTAATGTCAACAATAATAGTTCATGAAAACTCACATCCAATTAGCTATATATACCTAGATCGTTCCAACACATTGTGCTTGGCGAAGGATAAAATGTAAAAAGGAAAGGTGAAGATCACCGTGACTCTTATATGAAGTATATGAAAAGAATAAAAGATAGGCCCTTCGCAGAGGGAAGCAGAGGTTGTCATGTGCTTTATGGTTGGATCACAAAATCTTAACGCAAAAGAACGTCACTTTATATTACCACTTGTGATATGGACCTTTATTATCCAGTCCATCACTTTTATTTCTTCCACATCACAAGATCGTATAATGCTTATTTTCTCTGCGCTAATAAATCATACATATTTAGAGAGCAATTTTTATTGCTTGCAACGATGACAAGTTACTTGAAGGATCTTACTCAATCCATAGGTAGATATGGTGGGCTCTCATGGCAAAACTGGGTTTAAGGATATTTGGAAGCACAAGTAGTATCTCTACTTGGTGCAAAGAAATTGGCTAGCAAGAGAAGGAAAGGCAAGCTCAACATGTTGGATGATCCATGACAATATAATTTATCTCAGATGTACGAAAACATAACCAATTACGTTGTCTTCCTTGTCCAACCTCATCTCTTTTACCATGTCATATTTTAATGAGTGCTCGCAATCATAAAAGATGTCCAAGATAATATATTTATATGTGAAAACCTCTCATCCTTTAGTACTTCCTATTAATTGCAACAATGACCAAAACTATGTTTGTCAACTCTCAACAATTTTTATTCATCATACTCTTTATATGTGAAGTCATTACTCTCCATAAGATCCATAAGATCTCTTTATTTCTTTTTATTTCTTCTCTTTTATTCTATTCCCTCAAGATCATAGCAAAATAATCAAGCCCTTGACTCAACACTAATCTTTGGTATATATGGCTCACGGACTCGATTACATAGAAGGATCATAAAGCAAAAAAAAACTTTATTCTACTAGATCAAGATATTACCAAAAGGATCGGACTAAGAAAAACAGTAAAGATAAAAGTGATGGTGATACGATACCAGGACACTCCCCCAAGCTTGGCAGTTGCCAAGGGGTGTGCCCATACCCATGTGTTTATGTCTCCTTCCTCAGAGGTGGCGATGATGGAGTTGTTGATGATGTAGGCTTGTCGTCCATCTTCCAAGGCATAGGCTCACCATCATAGAAGGATGATCGAGTCTCCGGGATCCTCAAATATGCAGCCAAACTCATCCTCTTGAATCTATATTCATACTCACAATTTTGGTTTTGCAGGTCATAGATCTGGGCTTGGAGGCGCTCGATTTTCTCGTGAAGCTTGAAGATGGCCTCCCCAATGTTCTTGTCATCCAAATTGTGGTTGTTGGTGAACTCCATGATCATTATATGATTGGAGCCGAGTCCATGTTCCACCATCTCCTGGCACTTGAAAACTTGTTGCTCCATTGCCTCGAGCCTTGTCTCCACGCTTCCGGTCCTCCTTGGTCCCTCAACATCACGGATGTGCAGCAACCCCTCATGCATCTCGATGGTTTGAGGGTGTTGCAGAACCTCCGCGAGGTAAGAGTTGATGACCTTCTTGAAGAATTTGTCCTTTGGGGCACTTACGCCATGGCGATCTAGATCTGTCAGAAAAATAGCTCGAAACAAAGACATGCGATATTTGTGTGATACGGTGGTCAAAACCTTCGGGAGATTATATAATGAATTTTTACCGACCAAAAGAAGTAAAACGGAGTCCGGAGAGCACACAAGGTGCCCACGAGGCAGGGGGCGTGCCTACGGGGTAGGGCGCGCCCTCCACCCTCGTGGATGCCTCGTGTCCTTCCTGGACTACTTCTTATTTTCCTATTTTGTTAAATATTCCAAAACGGAGGAAAATTGCCATTAGAACTGTTTTGGAGTCGGTTTACTTACCGTACCACGTAGCTATTCCTTTTCGGAGTCTGAAACGTTCTGGAAAGTGTCCCTTATGTATTCCTCTGGGTTGACGGTTTCAATAACATTAGTTTCAACATTTATGGGATTACCTGAGATATAATGTTTGATTCTTTGACCGTTCACCACCCTCGGATTTGTGCCTTTGAAGTTGTTGATTTTTATGGCGCCGGAACGGTAGACCTCCATGATAACGTAAGGACCTTCCCATTTAGAGAGGAGTTTGCCTACAAAAATCTTAAACGAGAGTTGTATAGAAATACATAATCACCTACATTAAACTCGCGTTTTTGTATTCTTTTGTCATGCCATCTTTTAACTTTTCTTTAAACTGTTTGGCATTCTCATAGGCCTGGGTTCTCCATTCATCGAGTGAGCTAATGTCAAATAACCTCTTCTCACCGGCATGTTTGAAATCATAGTTGAGCTCTTTAATATCCCAATATGCCTTATGTTCGAGTTCAAGAGGTAAGTGACATGCTTTACCATAAACCATTTTATACAGAGACATACCCATAGGATTCTTATATGCAGTTTTATAGGCCCATAATGCATCATCAAGTTCTTGGACCAATTCTTTCTAGATCTATTAACAGTCTTTTGCGAAATTAATTTAAGCTCTCTATTACTCAATTCTACTTGACCACTAGACTGTGGGTGATAAGGAGATGCAATTCTATGATTAAAACCATACTTAGCAAGCATTTTACGAAAGGCACCATGAATAAAATGTGAACCACCATTAGTCATTAAGTATCTAGGGACTCCAAACCTCGGAAAAATAACTTCTTTAAGCATATTAATAGAGGTGTTATGATCAGCACTACTAGTTGGAATAGCTTCTACCCACTTAGTAACGTAATCAACAGCAACTAAAATATGTGTATACCCATTAGAGGAAGGAAACAGTCCCATATAATCAAAGCCCCAAACATCAAATGGTTCAATAACAAGTGAATAATTCATAGGCATTTCTTGACTTCTACTAATATTACCAATTCTTTGACATTCATCACAAGACAAAAAAAACTTACGGGCATCCTTGAATAGAGTAGGCCAATAAAAACCGGATTGTAATACCTTATGTGCAATTCTATCTCCAGCGTGGTGTCCTCCATAAGCCTCAGACTGACACTTGCGTAGGATCTGTTCCTGTTCATGCTCAGGTACACAACATCTAATAACACCATCCACCCCTTCTTTATAAATATGTGGGTCATTCGAGAAGTAATGTCTTAAATCATAGAAGAACTTTTTCTTTTGCTGGTATGTGAAATTAGGTGGTATAAACTTAGCAACAATATAATTAGCATAATCAGCATACCATGGAGTAGTACGAGAAGCATTTATCACAACTAATTGTTCATCAGGAAAGCTATCATCAATAGGTAGTGGGTCATCAAGAACATTCTCTAACCTAGACAAGTTGTCTGCAACGGGGTTCTCAGCTCCCTTTCTATCAATAATATGCAAATCAAAATCTTGTAGCAAGAGAACCCACCTAATAAGTCTAGGTTTAGCATCTTTCTTTTCCATAAGATATTTAATAGCAGCATGATCAGTGTGAATAGTTACTTTAGAATCAACAATATAGGGTCTGAAATTATCACAAGCAAATACAACTACTAAAAATTCTTTTTCAATAGTAGCATAGTTTCTCTGGGCACTGTCTAGGATTTTACTAGCATATTGAATAACATTTAGTTTTTTATCAACTCTTTGTCCTAGAACAACCCCTACAACATAACCACTAGCATCACACATAATTTCAAATGGTAGATTCCAATCAGGAGGCTGAACAATAGGTGCAGAAATCAAAGCTTTCTTAAGTATTTCAAATGCTTCTACACAATCATCATCAAAGACAAAAGGAAAATCTTTTTGTAAGAGATTAGTCCGAGGCCTGGAAATTTTAGAAAAGTCCTTAATGAACCTCCTATAAAAACTGGCATGACCAAGGAAACTTATTATACCTTTAATATCCTTGGGACACGACATCTTTTCAATAACATCAACTTTAGCTTTATCAACTTCAATACCTCTTTCAGAAATTTTATGCCCCAGGACAATACCTTCATTAACCATAAAGCGACACTTCTCCCAATTCAAAACAAGATTAGTTTCTTCACATCTCTGCAAAACTCGATCAAGGTTGCTTAAGCAATCATCAAAAGAAGTTCCATGAATGGAGAAATCATCCATGAAAACCTCAACAATCTTTTCAGAAAAGTCAGAGAATATAGCAGTCATCCATGAAAGGTAGCAGGTGCATTACGTAAACCAAAAGGCATACGTCTCTAAGCAAAGGTACCGAAAGTGCAAGTAAATGTTGTCTTTTCTTGATCCTCTTTTGACACAGGTATTTGAGAGAAACCAGAATAACCATCTAGAAAGCAAAAATGTGTATGTTTGGATAATCTTTCTAGCATTTGATCAATAAAAGGTAAAGGGTAATGATCCTTTTTAGTAGCTTTATTTAATTTGCGGAAATCAATTACCATTCTATAACGTGTAACAATTCTTTGTGGGATCAATTCATATTTATCATTAGGAACAACAATAATACCTTCCTTCTTAGGGACACAATGGACAGGACTTATCCACTGACTATCAGCAACAAGATAAATTATAAATGCCTCCAGAAGCTTTAGTATTTCTTTTCTTACCACTTCTTTCATCTTAGGATTTAACCTTTGTTGGTGATCAACAACTGGTTTAGCGTCTTTCTCTAGTTTTATTTTGTGTTGGCATAGAGTGGGACTAATGCCCTTAAGATCATCAAGAGTATATCTAATAGCAGCACAGTGCTTCTTCAGAGTTTTCAATAATTTCTTTTCTTCATGCTCTGAAAGGCTAGCACTGCTAATAACAGGATATATGTCTTTCTCATCAAGATAAGCATATTTAAGTGTGTGAGGTAAAGGCTTAAGCTCAAACACGGGATCACCCTTAGGTGGAGGAGGATCCCCTAAGATTTCAACAGGCAAGTTGTGCTTCAAAATAGGTCCCTGTTTAAAGAATACTTCATCTATTTCCCTTCTTTCATTCATAAACATATCATTTTCATGGTCTAGCAAATATTGTTCTAAAGGATCACTAGGAGGCACGTTAATAGAAGAAAGACCAATAATTTCATCTTTACTAGGAAATTCTTTATCATGGGGTTGTCTACGAAATTTAGCAAAATTAAATTCATGAGACATATCCCCTAAACCAACAGAAACAATATCTTTATTGAAGTCTATCTTAGCATTAACAGTATTCAAGAAGGGTCTACCAAATATAATGGGACAAAAGTTATCTTGTGGGGAACCAAGAACAAGAAAATCGGCAGGGTATTTAACTTCCCCACACAATACTTCAACATCTCTAACAATCCCTACTGGTGAAATAGTATCTCTATTGGCAAGCTTAATTGTAACATCAATCTCTTCTATCTCAGCAGGTGCAATATCATGCATAATTTCTTTCTATAAGGAATGAGGTATTGCACTTGCACTAGCACCCATATCACATAAGCCATGGTAGCAATGATCTCCTATTTTAACAAAAATAACAGGCATGCCTACAACATGTCTATGTTTATTTTTAGTATCAGGTCTAGCAATTCTAGCGGCTTCATCACATAAGTAAATAACATGCACAACAATATTATCGGCCAAGAGATCTTTAACCATAGCAACACTAGGTTCAACTTTAATTTGCTCAGGGGGTTTGGGTGTCTTAATATTACTTTTGTTGACCAGAGTTGAAGCTTTAGCATGATCCTTTATTCTAACAGGGAAAGGAGGTTTCTCAATATAAGCAGTAGGAACAACATGATCATTATAAGTCTTTCCTTCAACTTTAATAGGTGCAACTACTTTTACTTCAATGGGAGGATTATATTTAAACCACTTCTCCTTAGGGAGATCAACATGAGTAGCAAAGGATTCACAAAAAGAAGCTACTATCTCAGAGTCAAGTCCATATTTAGTGCTAAATTCCCAGAAAGCATCGGTATCCATAAAAGATTTAACACAATCAAACTTAGGTGTTATACCTGACTCCTTAGCTTCGTCGAGGTCCCAATCTTCAAAGTTGCGTTTAATTCTCTCCAATAAATCCCATTTGAATTCAATAGTCTTCATCATAAAAGAACCAATACAAGAAGTATCTTGCATGGAGCGATTCTAAGAGAAAGCCGAGCATAATTTTTTTGAATAATCATATCTTTTGAGAGCTCATGATTTGGGAATGAATATAACATTGACTTAAGCCTCCCCCAAGCTTGAGCGATGCTTTCTCCTTCGCCAGGCCAAAAACTATATATATAATTACGATCACGATGAACAAGATGCATATGATAAAACTTCTGATGAAATTCCAATTTCAATCGGTTGTAGTTCCATGATCCCATATCATCATATAGCTTAAACCATGTCAATGCCTCTCCCTTCAAAGATAAAGGGAAGACCTTCTTCTTGATAACATCCTCGGGCATACCTGCAAGCTTAAAATAATCCACAAACTTCATCCACATAGATTAGGTGCAAATCGGGATGTAATGTTCTATCACCTGTGAAAGGATTAGCTAGCAGTTTCTCTACCATACCCGAAAGAATTTCAAAGTAAACATTTTCAGTAGGTTCAGTAGGTTGAGGAGCAACTCTTTGCTCTACTGGTCAGGGTGAAGATACCCCGAACAAGCCCCTCAAAGGATTAAGTTCCATAATAACAAGTGACAGTAAATTTCAGCACACTATATAAATTTTTCCTTACCAAATTCCACATACCAAAGGTGCTTCACCCCCGGCAACGGTGAAAAAAAGAGTCTTGATGACCCATAAGTTAGGGGATCTATATTAGTCCTTTCGATAAGTAAGAGTGTCGAACCCAACGAGGAGTAGAAGGAAATGATAAGCAGTTTTTAGTAAGGTATTCTCTGCAAGCACTGAAATTATCGGTAACAGATAGTTTTGTGATAAGGTAATTTGGAACGGGTAGCAATTGATAAAAGTAAATAAGGTGCAGCAATATGGCCCAATCCTTTTTGTAGAAAAGGACAAGCCTGGACAAACTCTTATATAAAGGAAAGCGCTCCCGAGGACACATGGGAATTATCATCAAGCTAGTTTTCATCACGTTCATATGATTCGCGTTCGGTACTTTGACAATTTGATATGTGGGTGGACCGGTGCTTGGGTACTGTCCTTCCTTGGAAAAGCATCCCACTTATGATTAACCCCTATTGCAAGCATCTGCAACTACACCAGAAGTATTAAGGTAAACCTAACCATAGCATGAAACATATGGATCCAAATCAGCCCCTTACGAAGCAATGCATAAACTAGGGTTTAAGCTTCCATCACTCTGGCAACCCATCATCTACTTATTACTTCCCAATGCCTTCCTCTAGGCCCAAACAATGGTGAAGTGTCATGTAGTGAACGTTCACATGACACCACTAGAGGAAAGACAACATACATCTCATCAAAATATTGAACGAATACAAAATTCACATGACTACTTATAGCAAGACTTCTCCCATGTCCTCAGGAACAAACGTAACTACTCACAAATCATATTCATGTTTGTAATCAGAGGGGTATTAATATGGATAATGGATCTGAACATATGATCTTCCACCAAGTAAACCAACTAGCATCAACTACAAGGAGTAATCAACACTACTAGCAACCCACAGGTACCAATCTGAGGTTTGGATACAAAGATTGGATACAAGAGATGAACTAGGGTTTGAGATGAGATGGTGCTGGTGAAGATGTTGATGGAGATTGACCCCCTCCCAACGAGAGGATCGTTGGTGATGACGATGGTGATGATTTCCCCCGTCCAGAGAGAAGTTTCCCCGGCAGAACAGCTCCGCCGGAGCCCTAGATTGGTTCCGCCAAGGTTTCGCCTCGTGGCGGCGGAGTTTCATCCCGTGAGCTTGCTTATGATTTTTTCCTTGACGAAAGACTCCATATAGCCAAAGATGGGCTTCGGAGGGCCACCAGGGGGCCCACGAGGCAGGGGGCGCGCCCAGGGGGTAGGGCGCGCCCCCACCCTCGTGGATGGTGGGTGGCCACCCTCTGGTACTTCTTTCGCCCAATATTTTATATATATTCTGAAACGTGCTCCCGTGAAGTTTCAGCACTTTTGGAGTTGTGCAGAATAGGTCTCTAATATTTGCTCCATTTCCAGCTCAGAATTCCAGCTGTGGCATTCTCCCTCTTCATGTAGACCTTGTAAAATAAGAGAGAATATACATAAGTATTGTGACATAATGTGTAATAACAGCCCATAATGCAATAAATATCAATATAAAAGCATGATGCAAAATGGACGTATCAACAAGCTCTCAACATGTCCTCCAGAATCTGATTGACTCTCTCGGTCTGTCCATCTGTCTGCGGTTGAAAGGCTGTACTAAACTCTAGCCTAGTTCCCAAAGTCTGGTGCAACTGTTGCGAAAACTTTGAAGTGAACTGGGTTCCTCTATCAGATACGATGGTCCTCGAAACTCCATGCAGACATACGATCCTGGTTATATATATCTTGGCCAACTTCGCACTTGTATAAGTGGTTTTCACTAGGATAAATGCTACCTCTTGAGCACTGCGTTGGTATTCCCTTGAAGAGGAAAGGGTGATGCAGCAAAGTAGCGTAAGTATTTCCCTTAGTTTTTGAGAACCAAGGTATCAATCCAGTAGGAGGCCACACGCAAGTCCCTCGTACCTACACAAACAAATAAGAACCTCGCAACCAACGCGATAAAGGGGTCGTCAAGCCCTTCACGGTCACTTACGAGAGTGAGATCTGATAGAGATAATAATAATAAGATAAATAGTTTTGGTATTTTTATGATATAGATTGAATGTAAAGATTGCAAAATAAAATAGATGGGAAACTTATATGATAAAAAATAGACCCGAGGGCCATAGGTTTCACTAGTGCCTTCTCTCAAGATAGCATAAGTATTACGGTGGGTGAACAAATTACTGTCGAGCAATTGATAGAAAAGAGAATAATTATGAGAATATCTAGGCATGATCATGTATATAGGCATCATGTCCGTGACAAGTAGACCGACTCCTGCCTGCATCTACTATTACACCACACATCGACCGCTATCCAGCATGCATCTAGAGTATTAAGTTTATAAGAACAGAGTAATGCATTAGGTAAGATGACATGATGTAGAGGGATAAACTCAAGCAATATGATATAAACCCCATCTTTTTATCCTCAATGACAACAATACAATACGTGTCGTTTCCCAAAGCTAAGCACTTCTCCCATTGCAAGAATGGTCAATCTAGTAGGCCAAACCAAACTGATAATTTGAAGAGACTTGCAAAGATAACCAATCATGCATAAAGATTTCAGAGAAGAATCAAATATTGTTCATAGATAGACTTGATCATAAACCAACAATTCATTGGATCTGGAGAAACACACCGTAAAAAGAGTTATATCGAATAGATCTCCAAGAAGATCGAGGAGAACTTTGTATTCAGATTCAAAGAGAGAGAAGAAGCCATTTAGGTAATAACTATGGACCCGAAGGTCGGAAGTAAACCACTCACACATCATCGGAGGGGCCATGGAGTTGATGTAGAGGCCCTCCATGATCATTGCCCCCTCGGGCGAAGCTCCGGAAAAGGCCCCAAGATGGGATCTCTTGGGTATAGAAGGTTGCGGCGGTGGAAATAGGGTTTTGTGGTGCTCCTGGATGTTTTCAGGGTATATGAGTATATATAGGAGGAAGAAGTAGGTCGGTTGAGCCACGAGGGGCCCACGAGGGGGGAGGGCGCCCCCAGGGGGTAGGCGCGCCCCCTTCCTCGTGAACTCCTCGTTTGTTTCTTGACGTCCACTCCAAGTCCTCTGGATCACATTTGTTCCAAAAATCACGTACCCGAAGGTTTCATTCCGTTTGGATTTCGTTTGATATTCCTTTTCTACGAAACACTGAAATAGGCAAAAAACCAGCAATTTGCACTGGGCCTTGGGTTAATAGGTTAGAACCAAAAATAATATAAAAGTGTAAAATAAAGCCCATTAACATCCAAAACAGATAATATAATAGCATGGAACAATAAAAAATTATAGATACGTAGGAGACCTATCAATAAAGTGAGCCACTTTGGTCAAGCAATAAACTACTACCTAGATACAGTCATATCCCGATCGGGTCCTGGGTAATCCGGTGATAAAATCCATGCCAAGCTTATCCCACTTCCATTCGGGTATCGGCATAGGCTGCAGTAATCCTGCTGGCTTCTCATGTTCTGCCTTCACTCTCTGACATACATGACATACGGCTACATACTCAGCAATATCCTTCTTCATACCAGTCCACCAGAAATGCTCCTTCAAATCCAAATACATCTTGGTGTTCCCAGGGTGTATCGAGTATGGCGAGTCATGAGCTTCCTGAAGTATCAACTTCCGGATATCTGCATTATTGGGCACATAAACACGGTCCTCAAACCACAAGGTGTAGTGCCCATCCTCACGAAAACCTTTAGCTTTTCCTTTGCTCATTCTTTCCTTTATCTCGGCAATTTCCTTGTCATCCTTCTAAGCTTCTCGAATCTTTCCCAATAATGTCGACTGAACTTCCAATGCTACAACGAAACCCATAGGAACTATCTCCAAACGAAGCTCCTTGAGATCCTCGGCTAACTCCTTTGGCAATCCTCCGCTTACGAGGGTATTGGCATAACCCTTCCGGCTCAAGGCATCTGCTACGACACTGGCCCTGCCTAGGTGATAGTGCAGCTTCATGTCATAATCCTTTATAAGTTCCAACCACCTCCTCTGCCTGAGATTCAACTCCTTCTACGTGAAAATGTACTTCAAACTCTTATGATCCATGTACACATCACATTGATTTCCAATAAGAAAATGTCTCCAGGTCTTGAGTGCATGCACCACAACTGCTAACTCCAAATCATGGCCATTCCCTTCTCCTGGTAGCAAAAACCCATTAGAGGTTTGATTCTCAAAAGAAAACAGACCAGAAACTCGAAACTATTCCTACTCGCCAGGTGGCTTTATCAATTTGAGTTTAAAAATAGGAAAAAAGGGTGTCAAAAGTGCTAGGCATAATTCAACTCATGCGGTGGAAGTTGACGCGAGGCATATGAAATGACTCTTCCATCTTGCATAAGTACACCTCCAAGTCCTAAGCGAGAGGCGTCGCAATATAGTTGGAAATCCTTGCGTATATCCGGCAAAATCAACACTAGGGCTCTAACCAAACGTTTCTTCAGATCCTGAAAACTTGCCTCACATTCATCTGTCCATTTGAACTTGGTGTCCTTCTTCAACAATTCTATCATGGGCTTTGCAATCTTTGAGAAATTCTCAATGAATCTCCGATAATATCCCACGAATCCAAGAAAACTACGGATCTCTCCAACTGAGGTGGGTGCCAACCACTCAGTGACTGAATGAACCTTGGTAGGGTCTACTGCTATCCCTTCTCCTGATATAACATGTCCAAGGAATCCAAATTCCTTCAACCAAAACTCACATTTGCTGAACTTGGCATATAACTGGTGTTCCCTGAGCTTCTCGAGAACTAAGCGTAGATGCTCCTTATGTTTCTCTTCATTCTTTGAGTATACCAAAATGTCATCAATGAACACCATGACAAATTTATCCAAGAACTCCATGAACACCTTATTCATCATACTCATGAAATAGGCAGGGGCGTTAGTCAATCCAAATGACATAACCGTTTACTCTTATAGCTCGTACCTCATGGTGAAAGCAGTCTTAGGTATATCCCGTTCCCGAAACTTCTGCTGGTGATATCCTGATCGCAGGTCGATCTTTGAAAAAACTTTAGCTCCTTGCTACTGGTCAAACAAATCATTGATCACTGACAGTGGGTACTTGTTCTTGATCGTCACTTCATTCAGTGCATAATAGTCAACCACCATTCTCAGAGATTTATCCTTCTTCTCAAACAAGAGCACTGGGCTCCCCACGGCGACGAACTTCGTCGAATGTAACATTTCTCCAATAACTCCTTGATCTGTGCTACCTCTTGAGCACTGCATTGGTTTTCCCTTGAAGAGGAAAGGGTGATGCTGTAAAGTAGCGTAAGTATTTCCCTTAGTTTGTGAGAACCAAGGTATCAATCCAGTAGGAGATCGACCACGCGCGAGTCACCTTGTACATATACAAACAAATAAGAACCTCGCAATCAACGCGATAAAGGGGTTGTCAATCCCTTCACGGCCACTTGCAAGAGTGAGATCTGATAGAGATAATGATAATAAGATAAATATTTTTTTGGTATTTTTATGATATAGATTGACATTAAAGATTGCGAAATAAAATAGATTGGAAACTTGTATGATGGAAACTAGACCCCGGGGCCATAGGTTTCACTAGTGGCTTCTCTCAAGATAGCATAAGTATTACGGTGGGTGAACAAATTACTATTGAGCAATTGATAGAAAAGCAAATAATTATGAGAATATCTAGGTATGATCATGTATATAGGCATCACGTCCGAGACAAGTAGACCGAAACGATTCTGCATCTACTACTATTACTACACACATCGATCGCTATCCAACATGCATATAGAGTATTAAGTTCATAAGAACAGAGTAATGCGTTAAGCAAGATGACATGATGTAGAGGGATAAACTCATGCAATATGATGTAAACCCCATCTTTTTATCCTCGATGGCAACAATACAATACGTGTCATTTCCCTTTCTGTCACTGGGATCGAGCACCGCAAGATTGAACCCAAAGCTAAGCACTTCTCCCATTGCAAGAAAGATCAATCTAGTAGGCCAAACAAAACTGATAATTCAAAGAGACTTGCAAAGATAAATGAATCATCCATAAAAGAATCCAGAGAAGATTCAAATATTGTTCATAGATAGACTTGATCATAAACCCACAATTCATCGGATCACGACAAACACACCGAAAAAGAAGATTACATCTAATAGATCTCCAAGAGGGCCATGGAGTTGATGTAGAGGCCCTCCGTGATCAATGCCCCCTCCGGCGGAGCTCCGGAAAAAGCCCCAACATGGGATCTCTTGGGTACAGAAGGTTGCGGCGGTGGAAATAGGGTTTCGTGGTGCTCCTGGATGTTTTCACGGTATGTGAACATATATAGGAGGAAGAAGTAGGTCGGTTGAGCCATGAGGGGCCCACGAGGGGGGAGGGCGCGCCTAGGGGTAGGCGCGCCCCCTGGCTCATGGCCGCCTCATTCGTTTCTTGACGTCCACTCCAAGTCCTCTAGATCACATTTGTTCCAAAAATCACATTCCCAAAGGTTTCTTTCCATTTGGACTCCGTTTGATATTCCTTTTCTATGAAACACTGAAATAGGCAAAAAATAGCAATTTGGGCTGGGCCTCCGGTTAATAGGTTAGGCCCAAAAATAATCTAAAAGTGTAAAATAAAGCCCATTAACATCCAAAACAGATAATATAATAGCATGGAACAATAAAAAATTATAGATATGTTGGAGACGTATAAAGCATCCCCAAGCTTAATTCCTGCTCTTCCTCGAGTAGGTAAATGATAAAAACAGAACTTTTGATGTGGAATGCTTTCTAGAATATTCTTCAACGTATTTCTCTCTATTGTGGCATGAATGTCCAGATCTGAAAGATTCAAGATAAAAGTTTATTGTTGACATAAAAATAGTAGTACTCCAAGTATGTTAATCAAGAAATTATGTCTTATCAAAATACCGTAGCCAAAGAAAACTGATCCCTACAAAGTCATATAGTTTGGCCATGCTTCATTTTCATCACACAAAATGCTCTTATCATGCACAACCCCGATGACAAGCCAAGCAATTGTTTCATACTTAGCCTTTTCAAACTCTTTCAACTTTCGCGCAATATATGAGCGCGAGTCATGGACATAACACTATGGGTGGAATAGAATATGATGATTGAGGTTGTGTTAGAAGACAAAAAGGGAGAAAGTCTCACATTGACGCGGCTAATCAATGGGCTATGGAGATGCCCACCGATTGATGTCAATGCAAGGAGTAGGGATTGGCATGCAACGGATGCACTAGAGCTATAAATATGTGAAAGCTCATGAAAGAAACTAAGTGGGTGTGCATCCAACTCGCTTGCTCACGAAGACCTAGGGCATTTGAGGAAGCCCATCATTGGAATATACAAGCCAAGTTCTATAATGAAAAATTCCCACTAGTATATGAAAGTGACAAAATAAGAGACTCCCTATCATGAAGATGATGGTTCTACTTTGAAGCACAAGTGTGGAAAAAGGATAGCAACATTGTCCCTTCTCTCTTTTTCTCTCATTTATATTTTTTTATTTGGGCCTTCTTTCTTTCCTTTTTCTTTTGGTCTCTTTTCTCTTTTTTTTCGTTCGGAGTCTTATCCCGACTTGTGGGGGAATCATAGTCTCCATCATCCTTTCCTCACATGGGACAATGCTCTAATGATGATCATCACACTTTTATTTTCTTACAACTCAAGAATTACAACTCGATACTTAGAACAAAATATGACTCTATGTGAATGCCTCCGGTGGTGTACCGGGGATTGCGATGAATCAAGAGTGACATGTATGAAAAAATTATGAATGGTGGCTTTGCCACAAATACGATGTCAACTACATGATCATGCAAAGTAATATGACAATGATGATGCGTGTCATAATAAATGGAATGGTGGAAAGTTGCATGGCAATATATCTCAGAATGGCTATGGAAATGCCATAATAGGTAGGCGTGGTGGCTGTTTTGAGGAAGATATAAGGAGGCTTATGTGTGATAGAGCGTATCATATCACGGGGTTTGGATGCACCTGCGAAGTTTGCACCAACTCTCAAGGTGAGAAAGGGCAATCCATGGTACCGAAGAGGCTAGCAATGATGGAAGGGTGAGAGTGCATATAATCGATGGACTCAATATTAGTCATAAAGAACTAACATACTTATTGCAAAAATCTACAAGTCATAAAAACCAAGCACTATGCGCATGCTCCTAGGGGGATAGATTGGTAGGAAAAGACCATCGCTCGTCCCCGACCGCCACTCACAAGGAAAGAAATCGAAGAACACCCCATGCTTCAAATTTGTCACATAACAGTTACCGTACGTGCATGCTATGGGACTTGCCAACTTCAACACAAGTATTCATCTATTTCACAATTACTCAACTAGCACACTTCTAATATTACCACCTTTATATCTCAAAACCATCTATCAAGCATCCAACTTCTCTAAGCATGTAAAATTTATATCTAAAGTGAATTACCATGCTGTTCTAAAGGACTCTCAAAATGATATAAGTGAAGCATGAGAGATCAATTATTTCTATAAAATAGATCCACCGCCGTGCTCTAAAAGATATAAGTGAAGCACTAGAGCAAAAATTATATAGCTCAAAAGATATATGTGAAGCACATAGAGTATTCTAATAAATTCCAATTCATGTGAGTATCTCCCAAAGGTGTGTACAGAAAGGATGATTGTGTTAAACTAAAAAGAAAAAACTCAAATCATACAAGACGCTCCAAGCAAAACACATATCATGTGGCGAATAAAAATATAGCTCCAAGTAAAGTTACCGATAGACGAAGACGAAAGAGGGGATGCCTTCCGGGCATCCCCAAGCTTAGAATTTTTGGTGTCCTTGGATTTTACCTTGGGGTGCCTTGGGCATCCCCAAGCTTAGGCTCTTTCCACTCCTTGTTCCATAATCCAGCAAATCCTTACCCAAAACTTGAAAACTTCACAACACAAAACTTAAAAGAAAATCTTCGTGAGCTCCTTTAGTAAAAGAAAACAAACCACCACTTCAATGTACTATAATGAACTCATTATTGATTTATATTAGTGTTAAAACTAATTTATTCCAACTTCTCTATGGTTTATAAACTCTATTACTATCCATAGATTCATCAAAATAAGCAAACAACACACGAAAAACAGAATCTGTCAAAAACATAATAGTCTGTAGTAATTTGAAGGTTTCGAATACTTATGGAACCCCAAAAATTCTAAAATAAATTTCTGGACGTGAGTAATTTATCTATTAATCATATTCAAAAATAATTAACTAAATATCACCCTCCAATAAAAAATGCCAGAAATTCTCGTGAGCACTAAAGTTTCTGTTTTTTACAGCAAGATCAAAAAGACTTTCCCCAAGTCTTTCCAACGGTTCTACTTGGCACAAACACTAATTAAACAAAGAAAACACAACCAAAACAGAGGCTAGATAAATTATTTATTACTAAACATGAGCAAAAATCAAGGAATAAAAGTAAAATTGGGTTGCCTCCCAACAAGCGCTATCGTTTCACGCCCCTAGCTAGGCATAAAAGAGAAGATAGATCTAGGTATTGCCATCTTTGGTGGGCAATCCATAAGTGGCTAATAGATTCATATGGTAATTTAATTTTATTTCTAGGGAAGTGTTCCATGCCTTTCCTTAACGGAAATTGGAATCTAATATTCCGTTCCTTCATATCAATAATTGCACCAATCGTTCTAAGGAAAGGTCTACCAAGAATAATAGGACATGAAGGATTGCAATCTATATCAAGAACAATGAAATCTACGGGAACATAATTCCTATTTGCAACAATAATAACATCATTAATCTTTCCCATAGGTTTCTTAATGGTGGAATCCGCAAGGTGCAAGTTTAAAGAACAATCATCAAATTCACGGAAACCTAGCAAATCAGACAAAGTTTTTGGGATCGTGGAAACACTATCACACAATTCATACAAATCATAGCATTCGTGATCTTTAATTTTCATTTAATACTAGGTTTCCCACTCATCATAAAGTTTTCTAGGGATAGAAACTTCCAATTCAAGTTTTTCTTCATAAGATTGCATGAAATCATCAATGATATGTTTAGTAAAAGCTTTATTTTGACTATAAGCATGAGGAGAATTTAGCATGGATTGCAACAAGGAAATACAATCTATTAAATAGTAATTATCATAATTAAATTCCTTGAAATCCAAGATAGTGGGTTCGTTGATATCTGAAGTTTTGACCTCTCCAATCCCACTTTTATCAATTTTTGCATTAAGATCTAAAAACTCCGAATCATTGGGACGCCTTCTAACTAAAGTTGACTCATCTCTAGTCCCGTCATTATCAAGATTCATATTGTAAAATAAAGATTTAATAGGGGACACATCAATAACTTTTAGATCTTCATCTTTATTATTATAGAAACTAGAAGAACACGCTTTCACAAAGCAATCTTTCTTTGCACGCATCCTAGCGGTTCTTTCTTTGCACTCATCAATGGAAATTGTCATAGCTTTGAGAGACTCATTGATATCATGATTAGGTGGAATAGATCTAAGTTTCAAAGAATCAACATCAAGAGAAATTCTATCCACGTTCCTAGCCAATTCATCAATCTTAAGCAATTTTTCTTCAATCAAAGCATTGAAACTCTTTTGCGAAGTAATAAATTGTTTAATACTAGATTCAAAATCAGAGGGCATCTTATTATAATTTCCATAAGAATTGTTGTAGGAATTACTAGGAAACGGCCTAGGATTAAAATTAGCTCTATACGCGTTATTACCAAAATTGTTCCTACCAACAAAATTCACATCCATAGATTCATTATTATTCTCAATCAAAGTAGACAAAGGCATATCATTAGGATCAGTAGGAGCACTCTTATTACTAAACAATTTCATAAGTTCATCCATCATCCCACTCAAAACATTAATCTCTTCAATTGCATGCACCTTTTTACTAGTAGATCTTTCCGTGTGCCATTGAGAATAATTAACCATAATATTATCTAGGAGTTTAGTAGCTTATCCTAAAGTGATTTTCATAAAAGTGCCTCCCGCGGCCAAATCTAAAAGATTTATAGAAGCAAAATTCAATCCCGCATAAATTTTTTGTATAATCATCCACAAATTCAATCCATGTGTAGGGCAATTACGTATCATTAGTTTCATCCTCTCCCAAGATTGTGCAACATGCTCATGATCAAGTTGCTTAAAATTCATAATATCTTTTCTAAGATAGATGATCTTAGCGGGAGGAAAATACTTAGAGATAAAAGCATCTTTGCACTTATTCCATGAATCAATACTATTTTTATGCGAAGACGAAAACCAAGCTTTAGCACGATCTCTAAGCGAAAACGGAAATAGCTTAAGCTTAACAATATCATTATCCACATCTTTCTTCTTTTGCATATCACACAAATCAACAAAGTTGCTTAGATGGGTAGCGGTATCTCCACTAGGAAGGCCATAAAACAGATCTTTCATGACAAGATTCAGCAAAACACTATTAATTTCACAAGATTCTGCATCTGTAAGAGGAGCAATCGGAGTGCTAATAAAATCATTATTGTTGGTATTGGCAAAGTCACACAATTTAGTATTATCTTGAGCCATCGTGACAAGCAAGCAATCCAGCACACAAGCAAACAAGTGAAGAAGCAAAAGAGGCAAACTGGAAAAGAGAAGGGGAACGGGAAAAGAGGGCGAATGAAACGGCAAGGGTGAAGTGGGGGAGAGGAAAATGAGAGGTAAATGGCAAATAATGTAATGCGAAGGATAAGAGTTGTGATGGGTACTTGGTATGTCTTGACTTAGCGTAGATTTCCCCGACAACGGCGCCAGAAATCCTTCTTGCTACCTCTTGAGCACTGCGTTGCTTTTCCCTTGAAGAGGAAAGGGTGATGCAGTAAAGTAGCGTAAGTATTTCCCTCAGTTTTTGAGAACCAAGGTATCGATCCAGTAGGAGACCACGCGTGAGTCACCTCGTACCTACACAAACAAATAAGTACCTCGCAACCAATGCGATAAAGGGGTTGTCAATCCCTTCACGTCCACTTGCTAGAGTGAGATCTGATAGAGATAATGATAATAATATAAATATTTTTGGTATTTTTATGATATAGATTGAAAGTAAAGATTGCGAAATAAAATAGATTGGAAACTTGTATGATGGAAAATAGACTTGGGGGCCATAGGTTTCACTAGTGGCTTGTCTCAAGATAGCATAAGTATTTCGGTGGGTGAACAAATTACTCTCGAGCAATTGATTGAAAAGCGAATAATTATGAGAATATCTAGGTATGATCATGTATATAGGCATCATGTCCGAGACACGTAGACCGAAACGATTCTGCATCTACTACTATTACTCCACACATCGACCGCTATCTAGCATGCATCTAGAGTATTAAGTTCATAAGAACAGAGTAATGCCTAAGCAAGATGACATGATGTAGAGGGATAAAGTCATGCAATATGATGTAAACCCCATCTTTTTATCCTCGATGGCAACAATACAATAAGTGTCGTTTCCCTTTCTGTCACTGGGATCGAGCACCGCAAGATTGAACCCAAAGCTAAGCACTTCTCCCATTGCAAGAAAGGTCAATACAGTAGGCCAAACCAAACTGATAATTCGAAGATACTTGCAAATATAAACCAATCATACATAAAAGAATTCAGAGAAGATTCAAATATTGTTCATAGATAGACTTGATCATAAACCCACAATTCATCGGATCTCGACAAACACACCGCAAAAGAAGATTACATCGAATAGATCTCCAAGAGAATCGAGGAGAACTTTGTATTGAGATCCAAAGAGAGAGAAGAAGCCATCTAGCTACTAGCTATGGACCCGAAGGTATGAGGTAAACTACTCACACATCATCGGAGGGGCCGTGGAGTTGATGTAGAGGCCCACCGTGATCAATGCCCCCTCCGGTGGAGCTCCGGAAAAGGCCCCAAGATGGGATCTTTTGGGTACAGAAGGTTGCGGTGGTCGAAATAGGGTTTCGTGGTGCTCCTGGA